>NC_084853.1:4671867-4674367 GCF_951802175.1 Populus nigra
TCGAAAAATCTGCGCTGCCGATTTTCCACGCGGCAGCCCCTCTTTTCGTCAGCGTGCCCCCCTGACGAATGTTCGTCGAAAAATCTGCGCTGCCGATTTTCCACGCGGCAGCCCCTCTTTTCGTCAGCGTGCCCCCTGACGAATTTTCCTGCCTGGCCCAGTCCAGCGTCCAGCCCCTGTTCGTCGAAAAATCTGCGCTGCCGATTTTCCACGCGGCAGCCCCTCTTTTCGTCAGCGTGCCCCCCTGACGAATTTTCCTGCCTGGCCCGGCCAGTCCAGCCCCTGTTCGTCGAAAAATCTGCGCTGCCGATTTTCCACGCGGCAGCCCCTCTTTTCGTCAGCGTGCCCCCCTGACGAATTTTCCTGCCTGGCCCGGCCGGTCCAGCCCCTGTTCGTCGAAAAATCTGCGCTGCCGATTTTCCACTCCGCAGCCCCTGTTTTCGTCAGCGTGGCCCCCTGACGAATTTTCCTGCCTGGCCCGGCCAGTCCAGCGCCCAGCCCCTGTTCGTCGAAAAATCTGCGCTGCCGATTTTCCCCGACGAACCTGCAGCTGCACAAATCCGCGCTGCCACTGCCCCATTGTCTGGACCAACAGTCTTTTCCATCAAGCCCTGGACTATAAATCGTCCAGACTCATCGCCAGCACCCGCTGCCGATTCTGCCGACTTTGCCGATTTCGTCGGCGCTGCCGATTCCAACACTGCACCCACCGTGTCTAAACCAGCGCTGTTTCGTCAGCGTGTCCCCTTGACGAATTTCCCTGCCTGGCCTGGACAGTCCATCTTCCAGCCCATGTTCATCGAAAAATCTGCGCTGCCGATTTCCCCGACGAACCTGCAGCTGCACAAATCTGCGCTGCCGATTTCCCCCCCTGTCGGCATGGCTGCCGCTGCCCCGATGTCCAGGCCAACAGTCTTTTTTGTTGACTTTGCCGATTTTGTCCGCGCTGCCGATTCCAACACTACCCCCTGCATCCAAACCAGCATTGTTTCGTCAGCTCTTCCCCTGACGATTTTAGCCCTGTAACAAACAGTAGGCCTCCAATCCCGCCAACGGGAGCCAAGTTGATAGGGAAGAGAATTGAATGACGCGCCTGGTCCTCGCACCCCGCCACCCGAGGGGCCTTTTTCCCGGCAGCCTCTGAAAAACTCTAGCTTTCACGGTCCTCGCCGCCCCTCACCACCATGGCAGGCCTCTAATCCCACCCATCAGCAGTTGTAGCCGATAGGGCAGTGATTTGAATGACGCGTCGCGGGCCGCCGGGTCATCTCACCCGGCCATTAATTGGAGCGTTTTTGGCTGGCCGAGGATGGGGGGATGGATCTCTTCTTCCGAAAAAGCAAACAGTACATCGGGAGTTATGTTGACGGGGCATGGAATTGAATGACCCGTCGCGGGCCGCCGGGTCATCTCACCCGGCCATCCCGGGGAGCGTTTTTCCCGGCAGCATCGGGGAAACTCTTGCTTTCACTGCCCGCTGCCCAAGTCCCCACTCGCATCGGCCCCCCGCGCCAACAAGCCAACGCTGCCGAATCGGCAGACACTGCTGCCGAATCTGCCGACACTGCCCCGCGGGCTGCCACTGCCCCAGTGTCTAAACCAGCGGTCTTTCTCATCGAGCCTTGGACTATCCAGTCCGTCCTGACTCATCGCCAGCACCTGCTGCCGATTCTGCCGACTTTGCCGATTTTCTCGGCGCTGCCGATTCCAACACTGCGCCCACCGTGTCTGAACCAGCGCTGTTTCGTCAGCGTGTCCCCTCGACGAATTTTCCTGCCTGGCCTGGACAGTCCACCGTCCAGCCCGTGTTCGTCGAAAAATCTGCGCTGCCGATTCTGCCGACTTTGCCGATTTCGTCGGCGCTGCCGATTCCAACACTGCCCGCCGTGCCTGAACCAGCGCTGTTTCGTCAGCGTGTCCCCTCGACAAATTTTCCTGCCTGGCCTGGACAGTCCATCGCCCAGCCCATGTTCGTCGCAAAATCTGCGCTGCCGATTTTCCCCGACGAACCTGCAGCCGCACAAATCTGCGCTGCCGAATCTGCCGACACTGTCCCGCGGGCTGCCACTGCCCCAGTGTCTAAACCAGCAGTCTTTCTCGTCGAGCCTTGGACTATCCAGCCCGTCCAGACCCATCGCCAGCACCCGCTGCCGATTCTGCCGACTTTGCCGATTTCGTCGGCGCTGCCGATTCCACCACTGCCCGCCGTGCCTGAACCAGCGCTGTTTCGTCAGCGTGTCCCCTCGATGAATTTTCCTGCATGGCCCGGCCAGTCCAGCGTCCAGCCCATGTTCGTCGAAAAATCTGCGCTGCCGATTCTGCCGACTTTGCCGATTTCGTCGGCGCTGCCGATTCCAACACTGCCCGCCGTGCCTGAACCAGCGCTGTTTCGTCAGCGTGTCCCCTCGACAAATTTTCCTGCCTGGCCTGGACAGTCCATCGTCCAGCCCATGTTCGTCGAAAAATCTGCGCTGCCGATTTTCCCCGACGAACCTGCAGC
>NC_084853.1:4684367-4686867 GCF_951802175.1 Populus nigra
TTCGAGGTCGGGAAGTATTTGTTTTAATTTTCCTACCATTAGAAATCGAGTAAATCCGCAAAACTAGGAACCGGCCCGGAATGACCCCAAATTCAGTGGGCAGCCTCATAAAAATATGGCTGATTTTACTGGATTGGTTTCATGTGGAAAGCACGACGTTTTCTTGTAGGAATGCGGGAACCCCGGCAGCTCGCCTGCCGCGGCCAGCGACGTCGGGGACGCTGGCCTGCGCTGTCGAGCCCGCGAGGGCTGTCTCCGCGGCAGGCCCCCCCTGAACGGGGCACGACAGGCCACCGCGCTGGCTCGTCCAGCGTCGACAGTCCCTCGTCCAGGTTTCAGATCGCGCCAAGTCGAACCCATGACCTGCTCAAGCCATCGTGCGCTGCCGAATTCGCATCTGCGTGTAGGCTGCCATTCCACGCGGCAGCCCCTGTTTTCGTCAGCGTGCCCCCCTGACGAATTTTCCTGCCTGGCCCAGTCCAGCGTCCAGCCCCTGTTCGTCGAAAAATCTGCGCTGCCGATTTTCCACGCGGCAGCCCCTCTTTTCGTCAGCGTGCCCCCCTGACGAATTTTCCTGCCTGGCCCGGCCAGTCCAGCCCCTGTTCGTCAAAAAATCTGCGCTGCCGATTTTCCACGCGGCAGCCCCTCTTTTCGTCAGCGTGCCCCCCTGACGAATTTTCCTGCCTGGCCCGGCCGGTCCAGCATCCAGCCCCTGTTCGTCGAAAAATCTGCGCTGCCGATTTTCCACGCGGCAGCCCCTGTTTTCCTCAGCGTGCCCCCCTGACGAATGTTCGTCGAAAAATCTGCGCTGCCGATTTTCCACGCGGCAGCCCCTCTTTTCGTCAGCGTGCCCCCCTGACGAATGTTCGTCGAAAAATCTGCGCTGCCGATTTTCCACGCGGCAGCCCCTCTTTTCGTCAGCGTGCCCCCCTGACGAATTTTCCTGCCTGGCCCGGCCGGTCCAGCCCCTGTTCGTCGAAAAATCTGCGCTGCCGATTTTCCACGCGGCAGCCCCTCTTTTCGTCAGCGTGCCCCCCTGACGAATTTTCCTGCCTGGCCCGGCCGGTCCAGCCCCTGTTCGTCGAAAAATCTGCGCTGCCGATTTTCCACGCGGCAGCCCCTCTTTTCGTCAGCGTGCCCCCCTGACGAATTTTCCTGCCTGGCCCGGCCGGTCCAGCCCCTGTTCGTCGAAAAATCTGCGCTGCCGATTTTCCACGCGGCAGCCCCTCTTTTCGTCAGCGTGCCCCCCTGACGAATTTTCCTGCCTGGCCCGGCCGGTCCAGCCCCTGTTCGTCGAAAAATCTGCGCTGCCGATTTTCCACTCCGCAGCCCCTGTTTTCGTCAGCGTGGCCCCCTGACGAATTTTCCTGCCTGGCCCGGCCAGTCCAGCGCCCAGCCCCTGTTCGTCGAAAAATCTGCGCTGCCGATTTTCCCCGACGAACCTGCAGCTGCACAAATCCGCGCTGCCACTGCCCCATTGTCTGGACCAACAGTCTTTTCCATCAAGCCCTGGACTATAAATCGTCCAGACTCATCGCCAGCACCCGCTGCCGATTCTGCCGACTTTGCCGATTTCGTCGGCGCTGCCGATTCCAACACTGCACCCACCGTGTCTAAACCAGCGCTGTTTCGTCAGCGTGTCCCCTTGACGAATTTCCCTGCCTGGCCTGGACAGTCCATCTTCCAGCCCATGTTCATCGAAAAATCTGCGCTGCCGATTTCCCCGACGAACCTGCAGCTGCACAAATCTGCGCTGCCGATTTCCCCCCCTGTCGGCATGGCTGCCGCTGCCCCGATGTCCAGACCAACAGTCTTTTTTGTCGACTTTGCCGATTTTGTCCGCGCTGCCGATTCCAACACTACCCCCTGCATCCAAACCAGCATTGTTTCGTCAGCTCTTCCCCTGACGATTTTAGCCCTGTAACAAACAGTAGGCCTCCAATCCCGCCAACGGGAGCCAAGTTGATAGGGAAGAGAATTGAATGACGCGCCTGGTCCTCGCACCCCGCCACCCGAGGGGCCTTTTTCCCGGCAGCCTCTGAAAAACTCTAGCTTTCACGGTCCTCGCCGCCCCTCACCACCATGGCAGGCCTCTAATCCCACCCATCAGCAGTTGTAGCCGATAGGGCAGTGATTTGAATGACGCGTCGCGGGCCGCCGGGTCATCTCACCCGGCCATTAATTGGAGCGTTTTTGGCTGGCCGAGGATGGGGGGATGGATCTCTTCTTCCGAAAAAGCAAACAGTACATCGGGAGTTATGTTGACGGGGCATGGAATTGAATGACCCGTCGCGGGCCGCCGGGTCATCTCACCCGGCCATCCCGGGGAGCGTTTTTCCCGGCAGCATCGGGGAAACTCTTGCTTTCACTGCCCGCTGCCCAAGTCCCCACTCGCATCGGCCCCCCGCGCCAACAAGCCAACGCTGCCGAATCGGCAGACACTGCTGCCGAATCTGCCGACACTGCCCCGCGGGCTGCCACTGCCCCAGTGTCTAAACCA
>NC_084853.1:4696867-4699367 GCF_951802175.1 Populus nigra
GAACGCGGGGGGCCAGGGCCCGAAGGCAGCCCCCCCGCGGGCGAGAGAGCAAGCCAGCAGGGGCTGTCGCCTGCCGCGGCCAGCGACGTCGGGCTGGCCCCTGCCGCGGCCAGCGATGTCGGGCTGTCGCCTGCCGCGGCCAGCGACGTCGGGCTGGCCCCTGCAGCGCCTAGCCTCTCCCACGCAGGGGGCAGGCCAGAACGCGGGGGGCCAGGGCCCGAAGGCAGCCCCCCCGCGGGCGAGAGAGCAAGCCAGCAGGGGCTGTCCGCGCGTCGCGCAGCGCGGCATGGCTGCGGGGGCCGCGCGCGCGCGCCCAAGCGCCCAAGGGCCCCCAAGGGCCCCAGGCCCTCAGGCCCCAGCGCCCCAGCGCCCAGCGCGGGCGGGCGCGCGCGCGCGTGTGGTCTTTGAGGGGCGCCGGCCTGGTGGCTCCCTAAAGAGCAATAAGTGTCATTGCAGCTCTGGCAGGGGGAGACACTACTAGGTCCCAGCTGTCACCCCCCCTCTAAAAAATTCATTTCTTGGTATTTTGAGCTGAAATTTTGCACAGAGGTTGGCAAAAATCCAATCCACCTTCATTAATTTTCCCAGAATTTTTCGAGGTCGGGAAGTATTTGTTTTAATTTTCCTACCATTAGAAATCGAGTAAATCCGCAAAACTAGGAACCGGCCCGGAATGACCCCAAATTCAGTGGGCAGCCTCATAAAAATATGGCTGATTTTACTGGATTGGTTTCATGTGGAAAGCACGACGTTTTCTTGTAGGAATGCGGGAACCCCGGCAGCTCGCCTGCCGCGGCCAGCGACGTCGGGGACGCTGGCCTGCGCTGTCGAGCCCGCGAGGGCTGTCTCCGCGGCAGGCCCCCCCTGAACGGGGCACGACAGGCCACCGCGCTGGCTCGTCCAGCGTCGACAGTCCCTCGTCCAGGTTTCAGATCGCGCCAAGTCGAACCCATGACCTGCTCAAGCCATCGTGCGCTGCCGAATTCGCATCTGCGTGTAGGCTGCCATTCCACGCGGCAGCCCCTGTTTTCGTCAGCGTGCCCCCCTGACGAATTTTCCTGCCTGGCCCAGTCCAGCGTCCAGCCCCTGTTCGTCGAAAAATCTGCGCTGCCGATTTTCCACGCGGCAGCCCCTCTTTTCGTCAGCGTGCCCCCCTGACGAATTTTCCTGCCTGGCCCGGCCAGTCCAGCCCCTGTTCGTCAAAAAATCTGCGCTGCCGATTTTCCACGCGGCAGCCCCTCTTTTCGTCAGCGTGCCCCCCTGACGAATTTTCCTGCCTGGCCCGGCCGGTCCAGCATCCAGCCCCTGTTCGTCGAAAAATCTGCGCTGCCGATTTTCCACGCGGCAGCCCCTGTTTTCCTCAGCGTGCCCCCCTGACGAATGTTCGTCGAAAAATCTGCGCTGCCGATTTTCCACGCGGCAGCCCCTCTTTTCGTCAGCGTGCCCCCCTGACGAATGTTCGTCGAAAAATCTGCGCTGCCGATTTTCCACGCGGCAGCCCCTCTTTTCGTCAGCGTGCCCCCCTGACGAATTTTCCTGCCTGGCCCGGCCGGTCCAGCCCCTGTTCGTCGAAAAATCTGCGCTGCCGATTTTCCACGCGGCAGCCCCTCTTTTCGTCAGCGTGCCCCCCTGACGAATTTTCCTGCCTGGCCCGGCCGGTCCAGCCCCTGTTCGTCGAAAAATCTGCGCTGCCGATTTTCCACGCGGCAGCCCCTCTTTTCGTCAGCGTGCCCCCCTGACGAATTTTCCTGCCTGGCCCGGCCGGTCCAGCCCCTGTTCGTCGAAAAATCTGCGCTGCCGATTTTCCACGCGGCAGCCCCTCTTTTCGTCAGCGTGCCCCCCTGACGAATTTTCCTGCCTGGCCCGGCCGGTCCAGCCCCTGTTCGTCGAAAAATCTGCGCTGCCGATTTTCCACTCCGCAGCCCCTGTTTTCGTCAGCGTGGCCCCCTGACGAATTTTCCTGCCTGGCCCGGCCAGTCCAGCGCCCAGCCCCTGTTCGTCGAAAAATCTGCGCTGCCGATTTTCCCCGACGAACCTGCAGCTGCACAAATCCGCGCTGCCACTGCCCCATTGTCTGGACCAACAGTCTTTTCCATCAAGCCCTGGACTATAAATCGTCCAGACTCATCGCCAGCACCCGCTGCCGATTCTGCCGACTTTGCCGATTTCGTCGGCGCTGCCGATTCCAACACTGCACCCACCGTGTCTAAACCAGCGCTGTTTCGTCAGCGTGTCCCCTTGACGAATTTCCCTGCCTGGCCTGGACAGTCCATCTTCCAGCCCATGTTCATCGAAAAATCTGCGCTGCCGATTTCCCCGACGAACCTGCAGCTGCACAAATCTGCGCTGCCGATTTCCCCCCCTGTCGGCATGGCTGCCGCTGCCCCGATGTCCAGACCAACAGTCTTTTTTGTCGACTTTGCCGATTTTGTCCGCGCTGCCGATTCCAACACTACCCCCTGCATCCAAACCAGCATTGTTTCGTCAGCTCTTCCCCTGA
>NC_084853.1:4709367-4711867 GCF_951802175.1 Populus nigra
GCGCCCCATGGCCAGTCAGGGGGCACCCCCCTAAAGAGCAATAAGTGTCATTGAAGCTCTGGCAGGGGGAGACACTACTAGGTCCCAGCTGTCACCCCCCCTCTAAAAAATTCATTTCTTGGTATTTTGAGCTGAAATTTTGCACAGAGGTTGGCAAAAATCCAATCCAACTTTATTAATTTTTCCAGAATTTTTCGAGGTCGGGAAGTATTTTTTTTTATTTTCCTACCATTAAAAATCGAGGAAATCGGAAAAAATAGGAACCGGCTCGGAATGACCCCAAATTCAGTGGGCAGCCTCATAAAAATATGGCTGATTTTACTGGATTGATTTCATGTGGAAAGCACGACGTTTTGTTGTAGGAATGCGGGAACCCCGGCGGCTCGCCTGCCGCGGCCAGCGACGTCGGGCTGGCCCCTGCAGCGCCTAGCCTCTCCCACGCGGGGGGCAGGCCAGAACGCGGGGGGCCAGGGCCCGAAGGCAGCCCCCCCGCGGGCGAGAGAGCAAGCCAGCAGGGGTTGTCGCCTGCCGCGGCCAGCGACGTCGGGCTGGCCCCTGCAGCGCCTAGCCTCTCCCACGCGGGGGGCAGGCCAGAACGCGGGGGGCCAGGGCCCGAAGGCAGCCCCCCCGCGGGCGAGAGAGCAAGCCAGCAGGGGCTGTCGCCTGCCGCGGCCAGCGACGTCGGGCTGGCCCCTGCCGCGGCCAGCGATGTCGGGCTGTCGCCTGCCGCGGCCAGCGACGTCGGGCTGGCCCCTGCAGCGCCTAGCCTCTCCCACGCAGGGGGCAGGCCAGAACGCGGGGGGCCAGGGCCCGAAGGCAGCCCCCCCGCGGGCGAGAGAGCAAGCCAGCAGGGGCTGTCCGCGCGTCGCGCAGCGCGGCATGGCTGCGGGGGCCGCGCGCGCGCGCCCAAGCGCCCAAGGGCCCCCAAGGGCCCCAGGCCCTCAGGCCCCAGCGCCCCAGCGCCCAGCGCGGGCGGGCGCGCGCGCGCGTGTGGTCTTTGAGGGGCGCCGGCCTGGTGGCTCCCTAAAGAGCAATAAGTGTCATTGCAGCTCTGGCAGGGGGAGACACTACTAGGTCCCAGCTGTCACCCCCCCTCTAAAAAATTCATTTCTTGGTATTTTGAGCTGAAATTTTGCACAGAGGTTGGCAAAAATCCAATCCACCTTCATTAATTTTCCCAGAATTTTTCGAGGTCGGGAAGTATTTGTTTTAATTTTCCTACCATTAGAAATCGAGTAAATCCGCAAAACTAGGAACCGGCCCGGAATGACCCCAAATTCAGTGGGCAGCCTCATAAAAATATGGCTGATTTTACTGGATTGGTTTCATGTGGAAAGCACGACGTTTTCTTGTAGGAATGCGGGAACCCCGGCAGCTCGCCTGCCGCGGCCAGCGACGTCGGGGACGCTGGCCTGCGCTGTCGAGCCCGCGAGGGCTGTCTCCGCGGCAGGCCCCCCCTGAACGGGGCACGACAGGCCACCGCGCTGGCTCGTCCAGCGTCGACAGTCCCTCGTCCAGGTTTCAGATCGCGCCAAGTCGAACCCATGACCTGCTCAAGCCATCGTGCGCTGCCGAATTCGCATCTGCGTGTAGGCTGCCATTCCACGCGGCAGCCCCTGTTTTCGTCAGCGTGCCCCCCTGACGAATTTTCCTGCCTGGCCCAGTCCAGCGTCCAGCCCCTGTTCGTCGAAAAATCTGCGCTGCCGATTTTCCACGCGGCAGCCCCTCTTTTCGTCAGCGTGCCCCCCTGACGAATTTTCCTGCCTGGCCCGGCCAGTCCAGCCCCTGTTCGTCGAAAAATCTGCGCTGCCGATTTTCCACGCGGCAGCCCCTCTTTTCGTCAGCGTGCCCCCCTGACGAATTTTCCTGCCTGGCCCGGCCGGTCCAGCATCCAGCCCCTGTTCGTCGAAAAATCTGCGCTGCCGATTTTCCACGCGGCAGCCCCTGTTTTCCTCAGCGTGCCCCCCTGACGAATGTTCGTCGAAAAATCTGCGCTGCCGATTTTCCACGCGGCAGCCCCTCTTTTCGTCAGCGTGCCCCCCTGACGAATGTTCGTCGAAAAATCTGCGCTGCCGATTTTCCACGCGGCAGCCCCTCTTTTCGTCAGCGTGCCCCCCTGACGAATTTTCCTGCCTGGCCCGGCCGGTCCAGCCCCTGTTCGTCGAAAAATCTGCGCTGCCGATTTTCCACGCGGCAGCCCCTCTTTTCGTCAGCGTGCCCCCCTGACGAATTTTCCTGCCTGGCCCGGCCGGTCCAGCCCCTGTTCGTCGAAAAATCTGCGCTGCCGATTTTCCACGCGGCAGCCCCTCTTTTCGTCAGCGTGCCCCCCTGACGAATTTTCCTGCCTGGCCCGGCCGGTCCAGCCCCTGTTCGTCGAAAAATCTGCGCTGCCGATTTTCCACGCGGCAGCCCCCTCTTTTCGTCAGCGTGCCCCCCTGACGAATTTTCCTGCCTGGCCCGGCCGGTCCAGCCCCTGTTCGTCGAAAAATCTGCGCTGCCG
>NC_084853.1:4721867-4726867 GCF_951802175.1 Populus nigra
CCCACGCCAGCGTAGAGCTCTCCTCGCAATCCCCAAGCTCGGCGGTCCGCACCAGCCGCGTCGGCCAGGCCTCCATCTTGCGAGCACGGGCAGCTGCCACCGCAGCCGGAGGCGAAGGATCTCGAAGGGACAAGGGACAGGCCGCGGGGGGGAACGACAGGGACAATCATGCGGGGGGCTGTCAGCCCCGGCTCGCAAGACGGAGGCCAGGCCTCGGCAGCGGGCACGTCACGCCACGAGGTCGGGGATTGCGAGGAGAGCCAACGCATGGGCGCGCGCACGGCAATTTAATGCCACGCCCACGCCAGCGTAGAGCTCTCCTCGCAATCCCCAAGCTCGGCGGTCCGCACCAGCCACGTCGGCCAGGCCTCCGACTTGCGAGCAGGGGCAGCGGCCACCGCCGCCGTGACGTCGCGGCAAGCAGACAGCCGCGCAGCAGCTGCCAGCACCTTGGCACAAGCACGGCAAATGAATGCCACGCCCACGCCGCGGATAAGCAGCCCCAACGCGCCCGACGGCTTGGAGCGGGTCCCGAAGACGGTGGCCGGAATCGGGTCGTCGATGCCAGCAATACTTCGGGCCATGAGGCCCCCCACCTTAGTCCGAGTTTAGCAACAGCCCACATATCCCCCGCGGCAGGCCTATGGGCGCCAGGCCAGCGCGCCCCATGGCCAGTCAGGGGGCACCCCCCTAAAGAGCAATAAGTGTCATTGAAGCTCTGGCAGGGGGAGACACTACTAGGTCCCAGCTGTCACCCCCCCTCTAAAAAATTCATTTCTTGGTATTTTGAGCTGAAATTTTGCACAGAGGTTGGCAAAAATCCAATCCAACTTTATTAATTTTTCCAGAATTTTTCGAGGTCGGGAAGTATTTTTTTTTATTTTCCTACCATTAAAAATCGAGGAAATCGGAAAAAATAGGAACCGGCTCGGAATGACCCCAAATTCAGTGGGCAGCCTCATAAAAATATGGCTGATTTTACTGGATTGATTTCATGTGGAAAGCACGACGTTTTGTTGTAGGAATGCGGGAACCCCGGCGGCTCGCCTGCCGCGGCCAGCGACGTCGGGCTGGCCCCTGCAGCGCCTAGCCTCTCCCACGCGGGGGGCAGGCCAGAACGCGGGGGGCCAGGGCCCGAAGGCAGCCCCCCCGCGGGCGAGAGAGCAAGCCAGCAGGGGCTGTCGCCTGCCGCGGCCAGCGACGTCGGGCTGGCCCCTGCAGCGCCTAGCCTCTCCCACGCGGGGGGCAGGCCAGAACGCGGGGGGCCAGGGCCCGAAGGCAGCCCCCCCGCGGGCGAGAGAGCAAGCCAGCAGGGGCTGTCGCCTGCCGCGGCCAGCGACGTCGGGCTGGCCCCTGCCGCGGCCAGCGATGTCGGGCTGTCGCCTGCCGCGGCCAGCGACGTCGGGCTGGCCCCTGCAGCGCCTAGCCTCTCCCACGCAGGGGGCAGGCCAGAACGCGGGGGGCCAGGGCCCGAAGGCAGCCCCCCCGCGGGCGAGAGAGCAAGCCAGCAGGGGCTGTCCGCGCGTCGCGCAGCGCGGCATGGCTGCGGGGGCCGCGCGCGCGCGCCCAAGCGCCCAAGGGCCCCCAAGGGCCCCAGGCCCTCAGGCCCCAGCGCCCCAGCGCCCAGCGCGGGCGGGCGCGCGCGCGCGTGTGGTCTTTGAGGGGCGCCGGCCTGGTGGCTCCCTAAAGAGCAATAAGTGTCATTGCAGCTCTGGCAGGGGGAGACACTACTAGGTCCCAGCTGTCACCCCCCCTCTAAAAAATTCATTTCTTGGTATTTTGAGCTGAAATTTTGCACAGAGGTTGGAAAAAATCCAATCCACCTTCATTAATTTTCCCAGAATTTTTCGAGGTCGGGAAGTATTTGTTTTAATTTTCCTACCATTAGAAATCGAGTAAATCCGCAAAACTAGGAACCGGCCCGGAATGACCCCAAATTCAGTGGGCAGCCTCATAAAAATATGGCTGATTTTACTGGATTGGTTTCATGTGGAAAGCACGACGTTTTCTTGTAGGAATGCGGGAACCCCGGCAGCTCGCCTGCCGCGGCCAGCGACGTCGGGGACGCTGGCCTGCGCTGTCGAGCCCGCGAGGGCTGTCTCCGCGGCAGGCCCCCCCTGAACGGGGCACGACAGGCCACCGCGCTGGCTCGTCCAGCGTCGACAGTCCCTCGTCCAGGTTTCAGATCGCGCCAAGTCGAACCCATGACCTGCTCAAGCCATCGTGCGCTGCCGAATTCGCATCTGCGTGTAGGCTGCCATTCCACGCGGCAGCCCCTGTTTTCGTCAGCGTGCCCCCCTGACGAATTTTCCTGCCTGGCCCAGTCCAGCGTCCAGCCCCTGTTCGTCGAAAAATCTGCGCTGCCGATTTTCCACGCGGCAGCCCCTCTTTTCGTCAGCGTGCCCCCCTGACGAATTTTCCTGCCTGGCCCGGCCAGTCCAGCCCCTGTTCGTCGAAAAATCTGCGCTGCCGATTTTCCACGCGGCAGCCCCTCTTTTCGTCAGCGTGCCCCCCTGACGAATTTTCCTGCCTGGCCCGGCCGGTCCAGCATCCAGCCCCTGTTCGTCGAAAAATCTGCGCTGCCGATTTTCCACGCGGCAGCCCCTGTTTTCCTCAGCGTGCCCCCCTGACGAATGTTCGTCGAAAAATCTGCGCTGCCGATTTTCCACGCGGCAGCCCCTCTTTTCGTCAGCGTGCCCCCCTGACGAATGTTCGTCGAAAAATCTGCGCTGCCGATTTTCCACGCGGCAGCCCCTCTTTTCGTCAGCGTGCCCCCCTGACGAATTTTCCTGCCTGGCCCGGCCGGTCCAGCCCCTGTTCGTCGAAAAATCTGCGCTGCCGATTTTCCACGCGGCAGCCCCTCTTTTCGTCAGCGTGCCCCCCTGACGAATTTTCCTGCCTGGCCCGGCCGGTCCAGCCCCTGTTCGTCGAAAAATCTGCGCTGCCGATTTTCCACGCGGCAGCCCCTCTTTTCGTCAGCGTGCCCCCCTGACGAATTTTCCTGCCTGGCCCGGCCGGTCCAGCCCCTGTTCGTCGAAAAATCTGCGCTGCCGATTTTCCACGCGGCAGCCCCTCTTTTCGTCAGCGTGCCCCCCTGACGAATTTTCCTGCCTGGCCCGGCCGGTCCAGCCCCTGTTCGTCGAAAAATCTGCGCTGCCGATTTTCCACTCCGCAGCCCCTGTTTTCGTCAGCGTGGCCCCCTGACGAATTTTCCTGCCTGGCCCGGCCAGTCCAGCGCCCAGCCCCTGTTCGTCGAAAAATCTGCGCTGCCGATTTTCCCCGACGAACCTGCAGCTGCACAAATCCGCGCTACCACTGCCCCATTGTCTGGACCAACAGTCTTTTCCATCAAGCCCTGGACTATAAATCGTCCAGACTCATCGCCAGCACCCGCTGCCGATTCTGCCGACTTTGCCGATTTCGTCGGCGCTGCCGATTCCAACACTGCACCCACCGTGTCTAAACCAGCGCTGTTTCGTCAGCGTGTCCCCTTGACGAATTTCCCTGCCTGGCCTGGACATTCCATCTTCCAGCCCATGTTCATCGAAAAATCTGCGCTGCCGATTTCCCCGACGAACCTGCAGCTGCACAAATCTGCGCTGCCGATTTCCCCCCCTGTCGGCATGGCTGCCGCTGCCCCGATGTCCAGCCAACAGTCTTTTTTGTCGACTTTGCCGATTTTGTCCGCGCTGCCGATTCCAACACTACCCCCTGCATCCAAACCAGCATTGTTTCGTCAGCTCTTCCCCTGACGATTTTAGCCCTGTAACAAACAGTAGGCCTCCAATCCCGCCAACGGGAGCCAAGTTGATAGGGAAGAGAATTGAATGACGCGCCTGGTCCTCGCACCCCGCCACCCGAGGGGCCTTTTTCCCGGCAGCCTCTGAAAAACTCTAGCTTTCACGGTCCTCGCCGCCCCTCACCACCATGGCAGGCCTCTAATCCCACCCATCAGCAGTTGTAGCCGATAGGGCAGTGATTTGAATGACGCGTCGCGGGCCGCCGGGTCATCTCACCCGGCCATTAATTGGAGCGTTTTTGGCTGGCCGAGGATGGGGGGATGGATCTCTTCTTCCGAAAAAGCAAACAGTACATCGGGAGTTATGTTGACGGGGCATGGAATTGAATGACCCGTCGCGGGCCGCCGGGTCATCTCACCCGGCCATCCCGGGAAGCGTTTTTCCCGGCAGCATCGGGGAAACTCTTGCTTTCACTGCCCGCTGCCCAAGTCCCCACTCGCATCGGCCCCCCGCGCCAACAAGCCAACGCTGCCGAATCGGCAGACACTGCTGCCGAATCTGCCGACACTGCCCCGCGGGCTGCCACTGCCCCAGTGTCTAAACCAGCGGTCTTTCTCATCGAGCCTTGGACTATCCAGTCCGTCCTGACTCATCGCCAGCACCTGCTGCCGATTCTGCCGACTTTGCCGATTTTCTCGGCGCTGCCGATTCCAACACTGCGCCCACCGTGTCTGAACCAGCGCTGTTTCGTCAGCGTGTCCCCTCGACGAATTTTCCTGCCTGGCCTGGACAGTCCACCGTCCAGCCCGTGTTCGTCGAAAAATCTGCGCTGCCGATTCTGCCGACTTTGCCGATTTCGTCGGCGCTGCCGATTCCAACACTGCCCGCCGTGCCTGAACCAGCGCTGTTTCGTCAGCGTGTCCCCTCGACAAATTTTCCTGCCTGGCCTGGACAGTCCATCGCCCAGCCCATGTTCGTCGCAAAATCTGCGCTGCCGATTTTCCCCGACGAACCTGCAGCCGCACAAATCTGCGCTGCCGAATCTGCCGACACTGTCCCGCGGGCTGCCACTGCCCCAGTGTCTAAACCAGCAGTCTTTCTCGTCGAGCCTTGGACTATCCAGCCCGTCCAGACCCATCGCCAGCACCCGCTGCCGATTCTGCCGACTGTGCCGATTTCGTCGGCGCTGCCGATTCCACCACTGCCCGCCGTGCCTGAACCAGCGCTGTTTCGTCAGCGTGTCCCCTCGATGAATTTTCC
>NC_084853.1:4736867-4739367 GCF_951802175.1 Populus nigra
ACTAGGAACCGGCCCGGAATGACCCCAAATTCAGTGGGCAGCCTCATAAAAATATGGCTGATTTTACTGGATTGGTTTCATGTGGAAAGCACGACGTTTTCTTGTAGGAATGCGGGAACCCCGGCAGCTCGCCTGCCGCGGCCAGCGACGTCGGGGACGCTGGCCTGCGCTGTCGAGCCCGCGAGGGCTGTCTCCGCGGCAGGCCCCCCCTGAACGGGGCACGACAGGCCACCGCGCTGGCTCGTCCAGCGTCGACAGTCCCTCGTCCAGGTTTCAGATCGCGCCAAGTCGAACCCATGACCTGCTCAAGCCATCGTGCGCTGCCGAATTCGCATCTGCGTGTAGGCTGCCATTCCACGCGGCAGCCCCTGTTTTCGTCAGCGTGCCCCCCTGACGAATTTTCCTGCCTGGCCCAGTCCAGCGTCCAGCCCCTGTTCGTCGAAAAATCTGCGCTGCCGATTTTCCACGCGGCAGCCCCTCTTTTCGTCAGCGTGCCCCCCTGACGAATTTTCCTGCCTGGCCCGGCCAGTCCAGCCCCTGTTCGTCGAAAAATCTGCGCTGCCGATTTTCCACGCGGCAGCCCCTCTTTTCGTCAGCGTGCCCCCCTGACGAATTTTCCTGCCTGGCCCGGCCGGTCCAGCATCCAGCCCCTGTTCGTCGAAAAATCTGCGCTGCCGATTTTCCACGCGGCAGCCCCTGTTTTCCTCAGCGTGCCCCCCTGACGAATGTTCGTCGAAAAATCTACGCTGCCGATTTTCCACGCGGCAGCCCCTCTTTTCGTCAGCGTGCCCCCCTGACGAATGTTCGTCGAAAAATCTGCGCTGCCGATTTTCCACGCGGCAGCCCCTCTTTTCGTCAGCGTGCCCCCCTGACGAATTTTCCTGCCTGGCCCGGCCGGTCCAGCCCCTGTTCGTCGAAAAATCTGCGCTGCCGATTTTCCACGCGGCAGCCCCTCTTTTCGTCAGCGTGCCCCCCTGACGAATTTTCCTGCCTGGCCCGGCCGGTCCAGCCCCTGTTCGTCGAAAAATCTGCGCTGCCGATTTTCCACGCGGCAGCCCCTCTTTTCGTCAGCGTGCCCCCCTGACGAATTTTCCTGCCTGGCCCGGCCGGTCCAGCCCCTGTTCGTCGAAAAATCTGCGCTGCCGATTTTCCACGCGGCAGCCCCTCTTTTCGTCAGCGTGCCCCCCTGACGAATTTTCCTGCCTGGCCCGGCCGGTCCAGCCCCTGTTCGTCGAAAAATCTGCGCTGCCGATTTTCCACTCCGCAGCCCCTGTTTTCGTCAGCGTGGCCCCCTGACGAATTTTCCTGCCTGGCCCGGCCAGTCCAGCGCCCAGCCCCTGTTCGTCGAAAAATCTGCGCTGCCGATTTTCCCCGACGAACCTGCAGCTGCACAAATCCGCGCTGCCACTGCCCCATTGTCTGGACCAACAGTCTTTTCCATCAAGCCCTGGACTATAAATCGTCCAGACTCATCGCCAGCACCCGCTGCCGATTCTGCCGACTTTGCCGATTTCGTCGGCGCTGCCGATTCCAACACTGCACCCACCGTGTCTAAACCAGCGCTGTTTCATCAGCGTGTCCCCTTGACGAATTTCCCTGCCTGGCCTGGACAGTCCATCTTCCAGCCCATGTTCATCGAAAAATCTGCGCTGCCGATTTCCCCGACGAACCTGCAGCTGCACAAATCTGCGCTGCCGATTTCCCCCCCTGTCGGCATGGCTGCCGCTGCCCCGATGTCCAGACCAACAGTCTTTTTTGTCGACTTTGCCGATTTTGTCCGCGCTGCCGATTCCAACACTACCCCCTGCATCCAAACCAGCATTGTTTCGTCAGCTCTTCCCCTGACGATTTTAGCCCTGTAACAAACAGTAGGCCTCCAATCCCGCCAACGGGAGCCAAGTTGATAGGGAAGAGAATTGAATGACGCGCCTGGTCCTCGCACCCCGCCACCCGAGGGGCCTTTTTCCCGGCAGCCTCTGAAAAACTCTAGCTTTCACGGTCCTCGCCGCCCCTCACCACCATGGCAGGCCTCTAATCCCACCCATCAGCAGTTGTAGCCGATAGGGCAGTGATTTGAATGACGCGTCGCGGGCCGCCGGGTCATCTCACCCGGCCATTAATTGGAGCGTTTTTGGCTGGCCGAGGATGGGGGGATGGATCTCTTCTTCCGAAAAAGCAAACAGTACATCGGGAGTTATGTTGACGGGGCATGGAATTGAATGACCCGTCGCGGGCCGCCGGGTCATCTCACCCGGCCATCCCGGGGAGCGTTTTTCCCGGCAGCATCGGGGAAACTCTTGCTTTCACTGCCCGCTGCCCAAGTCCCCACTCGCATCGGCCCCCCGCGCCAACAAGCCAACGCTGCCGAATCGGCAGACACTGCTGCCGAATCTGCCGACACTGCCCCGCGGGCTGCCACTGCCCCAGTGTCTAAACCAGCGGTCTTTCTCATCGAGCCTTGGACTATCCAGTCCGTCCTGACTCATCGCCAGCACCTGCT
>NC_084853.1:4749367-4751867 GCF_951802175.1 Populus nigra
GCTGTCGCCTGCCGCGGCCAGCGACGTCGGGCTGGCCCCTGCCGCGGCCAGCGATGTCGGGCTGTCGCCTGCCGCGGCCAGCGACGTCGGGCTGGCCCCTGCAGCGCCTAGCCTCTCCCACGCAGGGGGCAGGCCAGA
Source organism: Populus nigra (assembly GCF_951802175.1). NCBI lineage: Eukaryota > Viridiplantae > Streptophyta > Magnoliopsida > Malpighiales > Salicaceae > Populus > Populus nigra. The sequence goes on from NC_084853.1 coordinate 4,749,506, forward strand.
ACGCGGGGGGCCAGGGCCCGAAGGCAGCCCCCCCGCGGGCGAGAGAGCAAGCCAGCAGGGGCTGTCCGCGCGTCGCGCAGCGCGGCATGGCTGCGGGGGCCGCGCGCGCGCGCCCAAGCGCCCAAGGGCCCCCAAGGGCCCCAGGCCCTCAGGCCCCAGCGCCCCAGCGCCCAGCGCGGGCGGGCGCGCGCGCGCGTGTGGTCTTTGAGGGGGGCCGGCCTGGTGGCTCCCTAAAGAGCAATAAGTGTCATTGCAGCTCTGGCAGGGGGAGACACTACTAGGTCCCAGCTGTCACCCCCCCTCTAAAAAATTCATTTCTTGGTATTTTGAGCTGAAATTTTGCACAGAGGTTGGCAAAAATCCAATCCACCTTCATTAATTTTCCCAGAATTTTTCGAGGTCGGGAAGTATTTGTTTTAATTTTCCTACCATTAGAAATCGAGTAAATCCGCAAAACTAGGAACCGGCCCGGAATGACCCCAAATTCAGTGGGCAGCCTCATAAAAATATGGCTGATTTTACTGGATTGGTTTCATGTGGAAAGCACGACGTTTTCTTGTAGGAATGCGGGAACCTCGGCAGCTCGCCTGCCGCGGCCAGCGACGTCGGGGACGCTGGCCTGCGCTGTCGAGCCCGCGAGGGCTGTCTCCGCGGCAGGCCCCCCCTGAACGGGGCACGACAGGCCACCGCGCTGGCTCGTCCAGCGTCGACAGTCCCTCGTCCAGGTTTCAGATCGCGCCAAGTCGAACCCATGACCTGCTCAAGCCATCGTGCGCTGCCGAATTCGCATCTGCGTGTAGGCTGCCATTCCACGCGGCAGCCCCTGTTTTCGTCAGCGTGCCCCCCTGACGAATTTTCCTGCCTGGCCCAGTCCAGCGTCCAGCCCCTGTTCGTCGAAAAATCTGCGCTGCCGATTTTCCACGCGGCAGCCCCTCTTTTCGTCAGCGTGCCCCCCTGACGAATTTTCCTGCCTGGCCCGGCCAGTCCAGCCCCTGTTCGTCGAAAAATCTGCGCTGCCGATTTTCCACGCGGCAGCCCCTGTTTTCGTCAGCGTGCCCCCCTGACGAATTTTCCTGCCTGGCCCGGCCGGTCCAGCATCCAGCCCCTGTTCGTCGAAAAATCTGCGCTGCCGATTTTCCACGCGGCAGCCCCTGTTTTCCTCAGCGTGCCCCCCTGACGAATGTTCGTCGAAAAATCTGCGCTGCCGATTTTCCACGCGGCAGCCCCTCTTTTCGTCAGCGTGCCCCCCTGACGAATGTTCGTCGAAAAATCTGCGCTGCCGATTTTCCACGCGGCAGCCCCTCTTTTCGTCAGCGTGCCCCCCTGACGAATTTTCCTGCCTGGCCCGGCCGGTCCAGCCCCTGTTCGTCGAAAAATCTGCGCTGCCGATTTTCCACGCGGCAGCCCCTCTTTTCGTCAGCGTGCCCCCCTGACGAATTTTCCTGCCTGGCCCGGCCGGTCCAGCCCCTGTTCGTCGAAAAATCTGCGCTGCCGATTTTCCACGCGGCAGCCCCTCTTTTCGTCAGCGTGCCCCCCTGACGAATTTTCCTGCCTGGCCCGGCCGGTCCAGCCCCTGTTCGTCGAAAAATCTGCGCTGCCGATTTTCCACTCCGCAGCCCCTGTTTTCGTCAGCGTGGCCCCCTGACGAATTTTCCTGCCTGGCCCGGCCAGTCCAGCGCCCAGCCCCTGTTCGTCGAAAAATCTGCGCTGCCGATTTTCCCCGACGAACCTGCAGCTGCACAAATCCGCGCTGCCACTGCCCCATTGTCTGGACCAACAGTCTTTTCCATCAAGCCCTGGACTATAAATCGTCCAGACTCATCGCCAGCACCCGCTGCCGATTCTGCCGACTTTGCCGATTTCGTCGGCGCTGCCGATTCCAACACTGCACCCACCGTGTCTAAACCAGCGCTGTTTCGTCAGCGTGTCCCCTTGACGAATTTCCCTGCCTGGCCTGGACAGTCCATCTTCCAGCCCATGTTCATCGAAAAATCTGCGCTGCCGATTTCCCCGACGAACCTGCAGCTGCACAAATCTGCGCTGCCGATTTCCCCCCCTGTCGGCATGGCTGCCGCTGCCCCGATGTCCAGACCAACAGTCTTTTTTGTCGACTTTGCCGATTTTGTCCGCGCTGCCGATTCCAACACTACCCCCTGCATCCAAACCAGCATTGTTTCGTCAGCTCTTCCCCTGACGATTTTAGCCCTGTAACAAACAGTAGGCCTCCAATCCCGCCAACGGGAGCCAAGTTGATAGGGAAGAGAATTGAATGACGCGCCTGGTCCTCGCACCCCGCCACCCGAGGGGCCTTTTTCCCGGCAGCCTCTGAAAAACTCTAGCTTTCACGGTCCTCGCCGCCCCT
>NC_084853.1:4761867-4769367 GCF_951802175.1 Populus nigra
GTTTGGCCGCTCCTAAGTCTTCATCAACTCAGCTGGCCCCCTTCACACTAACTCTTTCCTTAGTGTTGAGCACACGTCTAGGATTTACGTATGCCATTTCTTCTCCATCCTTCCCCACGGAAGTAGCACTAGGCTGTGCTCTCAACAGGCAGTCCCTTGCGAAGTGCTTCCCCTCGCAAATAAAACAGCCCAAACATGATTCCGAAACATTTTCTTGCCCTTGGCTTCTGACTCCCCATTGTCATCAGCCCTCTTAGGTTCTCCACCTGCAAGAAATAAGAATGAGACAGTGCTGTTACGCCCAGCACCAACTCAGTTTCGATGATCCACTCCATCTCATGTCGAAGTCTTTCGGCAAGTCCCTCCAAGTCCATTTGTAACCTGCCATAGCACAAACACATAGCATCCCAGCATCAAGTTTCGTCTGACCTGGTTCCCCCATGCGCTACTGTCATGCCCCAGAAACTTCGTCATGCACACAAGATTTCGCTGACGCAAAACAGCCCCAACTGTTTTCAACCTTCGCTGTATGTTTCGTCCACCGAAAACTCGCAACCCTTTGTCCCAACAAAGGTCATTGGCATTTTGCTTCCATCACTGCAATCCATCGCAATGCCCAAAATAGCCACTCGTACTGATTTCAAGACAGCACACAAAATCATCTTCGTCGACGATTTTGGCTTCCACACCAAGCCCACTGAATCGGCTGCCGAATCTGTCACCCAGTCTGTCCCTCGACATCGCGCAGACTCTTTGAGACACACCCCCACGGTACTGCCTCCTCTGTTATGCCTCCAATCCTGGTCCCAGCGTGACTAAAGTCTATCTCAGCCACTGTCTTCTTCACCCTGAACTATCCATCATCAAGGTCTCCACCGAAGACATCAATTCTGCCTCCCCAAAGGCAGTAAGCACAACAAATCTTCGTAGATTCGTCTGCCCTCAACTTGGTCTCTGGATTTTGCTTCCACCTCCCTGAACATTCATCTCCCTGAACATTCCTTCCTTGAGATGCACAACAATCCCTACGTTCTGCCACCAAGGCAGCAAGCAAGGCCAGACCGCATCCACTCCGATATATGCTGGCTCATGATGACTGAATTCCATCTCGGTCATCTAGCAAACGTATAAGGTTTACGTATGCCTAATCTCAAACGCCATCTTCCACAATGACAACTTCAAGGTTTCCCCTCCTTGGGCAACAATCTCATACAAAGTAATTTCCATCGCAAGAGAACAACAATGCAAATTTCAGTTTCGAACCCTTACCGATTTGCCTTCTCGTCTGACGGTCCATCATCAGCAGCAACAAGTTTAGGCTCTCCACGTTTACTTGCTTCTTCTTCTGTCTCGCCCCATCCTTCCCTCAAGGCTTTGACGAAAATACAGAAGCACCCAGTAGCCCCTCCGCTGGACCCTGCTCTCAAGCCTGCCAGTCCATCTGACAGTTTCAATGGCCGAATCAGCACCCATTTTGCGCTGATCCCTTCATCATCACTTTGCGTCGCCCATGGAGTTAAACCCCCCAAAACTCCGCAGCCCTTTTGAACACCAACACTGCCCAAAATGCTAGAAAGTTTACCTCAAATGGTTCGGAACAAATCAGCCCTTCGATCTGCCCTCACAGAACAGCCCATCGTCTGTGCTACGAAACAGTCCATCGTTTCGTCAAGAACGCAAGCTGCGCTCTCCTCCAAAGTTTCTGCCAGTCCCATCGGCAGCAGCAATGTTTCCCTCAAATCAGTGCCTTCGATTTGTCCAGAGAAACATCAGCATTCTCGTTGCTGATCATTGCGCTGGAATCTGCCTATCCCTTGGCAGAAGCAGTAGTCCTCCCAAATCACTCCGTTGATTTGGCCGCAGAATCATTCTAGTCATCCTGCAAAGACAGCAACAGCGCTCTGATACCACTTGTCACGGGGGTGATTTTTCGCAACGAAATCCAACCCGTGCGGCAGCCTAGTCCCTCACTAGACTCAGCCTTCCCTCGCCACTCCCACTCGTGTTTGCCTAGTAACTAAGCAAGCGGAATACACAAGCAAGAATAGGAATCAAAGTGCACAACAAGCTTTACAGGAAATCTTTCCCAACCTTTATTAATCTCATACACAAAGGAAACTATACACAAATCCGTATGTGTGCTATGCACAAAGTTTACATGCTACACAAGCTACCTCTAACTAGTGTTCTTGCATGCCCCTACATGCTGGACATCCCCACCCGAATGCCCTTACATCGTGAACATTCCCACCCGAACGCTCTTTACATTTGGAACACTCTCCCCCGAATGCCCTCTACATTTGGGAACACCCTCACCCGAATGCCCCTCCACACACAAGAGCTGCATCTTGTATTTATAGACAAGCAAAGGAGCTGCAAAGGCTCCTCCCCATTATCCCCCATTTTCAGGAACTAGTGGAGCACTACCTCTCCCCCACGCTCCCATGTTTTCAGGACATGGTGGAGCACTACCTCACACCCATTATCCCATGTTTTCAGGACATAGTGGCCCGGCCAGCACCCAAGTTATGCTCCCATGTTCTGCCTCCCATGAAGCTGCCACTTTCCCCATTTTCGGGCTGTCTGCTTGCCAGCCCCAGCTGCCAGTTTCTGCTGCGTCAGCTGCTGACTTAGAAGGTCCATCACCTAAGTCCCACGTCCATGCCAAGTCACAAGCTCAAAGACTCGCATAGACCATTGCATGCTGCCTGCCGAATTCATTTCTGCCTATGCAAGGCTGCCGCAATCCATCGCTGCCGAATTCTAGGCAGTGTGCCTTCGTTGGCGCGTCCCAGCGCCTAGAGCTCTTTTCCCATGCCTTGGACAGTCCCTCGCCCAAGTTTCCAATCGTGCCAAGTCGAGCCCCTGACTTGCACAAGTTGCTGCGCGCTGCCGAATCCGCATCTGCGTGCAGGCTGCCCCTGCCTACGCTGCCGAATTCGCATATGCGTGCAGGCTGCCAATCTCTGCGCTGCCGAATTCGCATCTGCGTGCAGGCTGCTCCTGCCTACGCTGCCGAATTCTGCGATAGCCCCAATTCTCGTCAGCCTACCTCCTGACGAGGCTTGGACAGTCCCTCGTCCAGCCCATGTTCGTCAACAATCTTTGCTGCCGATTTTCCCTTGACGAACCTACAGCCGCATAAATCTGCGCTGCCGATTTCTCGCACTGATGGCATGGCTGCCAGCACCCTCAGGCCTTGTTTTGGCCAGCCAGCCAAAGCGTGCACCTTGTGCACATTTGACACTGTGACAGTAGGCCTCTATCCTACCATCGAAAGTTGATAGGGCAGAAATTTGAATGATGCGTCGCCAGCACGAAGGCCGTGCGATCCGTCGAGTTATCATGAATCATCAGAGCAACGGGCAGAGCCCGCGTCGACCTTTTATCTAATAAATGCGTCCCTTCCAGAAGTCGGGGTTTGTTGCACGTATTAGCTCTAGAATTACTACGGTTATCCGAGTAGCAAATACCATCAAACAAACTATAACTGATTTAATGAGCCATTCGCAGTTTCACAGTCTGAATTAGTTCATACTTACACATGCATGGCTTAATCTTTGAGACAAGCATATGACTACTGGCAGGATCAACCAGGTAGCATTCCTTGGCGACACCACGACCCGCACGATCCCCGACGCCGATGAGACGAGGGGGGACGAGACGGGCGAGGAAGTCGTTCTTATCGGGCACGAGCGGCTCGAAATGGGCGGTCGCAGGGGCGGAGGCCCCCGCGCCGGCATCGCATTCTGCATCCGAAAGCACGAGCGATCGCGCGCGGGCCAGTTCGGCGGGAGTCCGCTCGACTGGAACACGGGCGCCACTGCTAGGCTCGCCCCGCGCCCCCGAGGAGGCGCGCGGCGGGGAGAGGGACAGCTTCACATTCGAGTTCCACCGAAGTGGGTACGCAGCACAGGAACCCCGCCTCGCCGCAAGGCACCCAGGGGGCCTTGGGCCGAGAGTGATGGGGGCAGCAGGCCGACAGTTCGGTGCACCAGCACGGAGCCTGCCGACACGGACAGCCCGATTACCGCTCATGCGACTCTGCGTACACGCGACAACAATCCCGACGAGCGAACCACGGCCACGAGAGCAAGTGGAAACACCCGAGCGAGATCGTGCCCGCACCGCTGGACGCGAAGTATCTCGAAGGGACAAGCAACAAGCCGGACGCGAAGGATCTCGAAGGGACAAGCGACAGGCCACGGGGGGAAACGACAGGGACAATCATGCGGGGGGCTGTCTGCCCCGGCTCGCAAGACGGAGGCCAGGCCTCGGCAGCGGGCACGTCACGCCACGAGGTCGGGGATTGCGAGGAGAGCCAACGCATGGGCGCGCGCACGACAATTTAATGCCACGCCCACGCCAGCGTAGAGCTCTCCTCGCAATCCCCAAGCTCGGCGGTCCGCACCAGCCGCGTCGGCCAGGCCTCCATCTTGCGAGCACGGGCAGCTGCCACCGCAGCCGGAGGCGAAGGATCTCGAAGGGACAAGGGACAGGCCGCGGGGGGGGATGACAGGGACAATCATGCGGGGGGCTGTCAGCCCCGGCTCGCAAGACGGAGGCCAGGCCTCGGCAGCGGGCACGTCACGCCACGAGGTCGGGGATTGCGAGGAGAGCCAACGCATGGGCGCGCGCACGGCAATTTAATGCCACGCCCACGCCAGCGTAGAGCTCTCCTCGCAATCCCCAAGCTCGGCGGTCCGCACCAGCCACGTCGGCCAGGCCTCCGACTTGCGAGCAGGGGCAGCGGCCACCGCCGCCGTGACGTCGCGGCAAGCAGACAGCCGCGCAGCAGCTGCCAGCACCTTGGCACAAGCACGGCAAATGAATGCCACGCCCACGCCGCGGATAAGCAGCCCCAACGCGCCCGACGGCTTGGAGCGGGTCCCGAAGACGGTGGCCGGAATCGGGTCGTCGCCGGCCGGAAAACGGGTCATCGATGCCAGCAATACTTCGGGCCATGAGGCCCCCCACCTTAGTCCGAGTTTAGCAACAGCCCACATATCCCCCGCGGCAGGCCTATGGGCGCCAGGCCAGCGCGCCCCATGGCCAGTCAGGGGGCACCCCCCTAAAGAGCAATAAGTGTCATTGAAGCTCTGGCATGGGGAGACACTACTAGGTCCCAGCTGTCACCCCCCCTCTAAAAAATTCATTTCTTGGTATTTTGAGCTGAAATTTTGCACAGAGGTTGGCAAAAATCCAATCCAACTTTATTAATTTTTCCAGAATTTTTCGAGGTCGGGAAGTATTTTTTTTTATTTTCCTACCATTAAAAATCGAGGAAATCGGAAAAAATAGGAACCGGCTCGGAATGACCCCAAATTCAGTGGGCAGCCTCATAAAAATATGGCTGATTTTACTGGATTGATTTCATGTGGAAAGCACGACGTTTTGTTGTAGGAATGCGGGAACCCCGGCGGCTCGCCTGCCGCGGCCAGCGACGTCGGGCTGGCCCCTGCAGCGCCTAGCCTCTCCCACGCGGGGGGCAGGCCAGAACGCGGGGGGCCAGGGCCCGAAGGCAGCCCCCCCGCGGGCGAGAGAGCAAGCCAGCAGGGGCTGTCGCCTGCCGCGGCCAGCGACGTCGGGCTGGCCCCTGCAGCGCCTAGCCTCTCCCACGCGGGGGGCAGGCCAGAACGCGGGGGGCCAGGGCCCGAAGGCAGCCCCCCCGCGGGCGAGAGAGCAAGCCAGCAGGGGCTGTCGCCTGCCGCGGCCAGCGACGTCGGGCTGGCCCCTGCCGCGGCCAGCGATGTCGGGCTGTCGCCTGCCGCGGCCAGCGACGTCGGGCTGGCCCCTGCAGCGCCTAGCCTCTCCCACGCAGGGGGCAGGCCAGAACGCGGGGGGCCAGGGCCCGAAGGCAGCCCCCCCGCGGGCGAGAGAGCAAGCCAGCAGGGGCTGTCCGCGCGTCGCGCAGCGCGGCATGGCTGCGGGGGCCGCGCGCGCGCGCCCAAGCGCCCAAGGGCCCCAGGCCCTCAGGCCCCAGCGCCCCAGCGCCCCAGCGCCCAGCGCGGGCGGGCGCGCGCGCGCGTGTGGTCTTTGAGGGGCGCCGGCCTGGTGGCTCCCTAAAGAGCAATAAGTGTCATTGCAGCTCTGGCAGGGGGAGACACTACTAGGTCCCAGCTGTCACCCCCCCTCTAAAAAATTCATTTCTTGGTATTTTGAGCTGAAATTTTGCACAGAGGTTGGCAAAAATCCAATCCACCTTCATTAATTTTCCCAGAATTTTTCGAGGTCGGGAAGTATTTGTTTTAATTTTCCTACCATTAGAAATCGAGTAAATCCGCAAAACTAGGAACCGGCCCGGAATGACCCCAAATTCAGTGGGCAGCCTCATAAAAATATGGCTGATTTTACTGGATTGGTTTCATGTGGAAAGCACGACGTTTTCTTGTAGGAATGCGGGAACCCCGGCAGCTCGCCTGCCGCGGCCAGCGACGTCGGGGACGCTGGCCTGCGCTGTCGAGCCCGCGAGGGCTGTCTCCGCGGCAGGCCCCCCCTGAACGGGGCACGACAGGCCACCGCGCTGGCTCGTCCAGCGTCGACAGTCCCTCGTCCAGGTTTCAGATCGCGCCAAGTCGAACCCATGACCTGCTCAAGCCATCGTGCGCTGCCGAATTCGCATCTGCGTGTAGGCTGCCATTCCACGCGGCAGCCCCTGTTTTCGTCAGCGTGCCCCCCTGACGAATTTTCCTGCCTGGCCCAGTCCAGCGTCCAGCCCCTGTTCGTCGAAAAATCTGCGCTGCCGATTTTCCACGCGGCAGCCCCTCTTTTCGTCAGCGTGCCCCCCTGACGAATTTTCCTGCCTGGCCCGGCCAGTCCAGCCCCTGTTCGTCGAAAAATCTGCGCTGCCGATTTTCCACGCGGCAGCCCCTCTTTTCGTCAGCGTGCCCCCCTGACGAATTTTCCTGCCTGGCCCGGCCGGTCCAGCATCCAGCCCCTGTTCGTCGAAAAATCTGCGCTGCCGATTTTCCACGCGGCAGCCCCTGTTTTCCTCAGCGTGCCCCCCTGACGAATGTTCGTCGAAAAATCTGCGCTGCCGATTTTCCACGCGGCAGCCCCTCTTTTCGTCAGCGTGCCCCCCTGACGAATGTTCGTCGAAAAATCTGCGCTGCCGATTTTCCACGCGGCAGCCCCTCTTTTCGTCAGCGTGCCCCCCTGACGAATTTTCCTGCCTGGCCCGGCCGGTCCAGCCCCTGTTCGTCGAAAAATCTGCGCTGCCGATTTTCCACTCCGCAGCCCCTGTTTTCGTCAGCGTGGCCCCCTGACGAATTTTCCTGCCTGGCCCGGCCAGTCCAGCGCCCAGCCCCTGTTCGTCGAAAAATCTGCGCTGCCGATTTTCCCCGACGAACCTGCAGCTGCACAAATCCGCGCTGCCACTGCCCCATTGTCTGGACCAACAGTCTTTTCCATCAAGCCCTGGACTATAAATCGTCCAGACTCATCGCCAGCACCCGCTGCCGATTCTGCCGACTTTGCCGATTTCGTCGGCGCTGCCGATTC
>NC_084853.1:4779367-4784367 GCF_951802175.1 Populus nigra
CTCCGACTTGCGAGCAGGGGCAGCGGCCACCGCCGCCGTGACGTCGCGGCAAGCAGACAGCCGCGCAGCAGCTGCCAGCACCTTGGCACAAGCACGGCAAATGAATGCCACGCCCACGCCGCGGATAAGCAGCCCCAACGCGCCCGACGGCTTGGAGCGGGTCCCGAAGACGGTGGCCGGAATCGGGTCGTCGCCGGCCGGAAAACGGGTCATCGATGCCAGCAATACTTCGGGCCATGAGGCCCCCCACCTTAGTCCGAGTTTAGCAACAGCCCACATATCCCCCGCGGCAGGCCTATGGGCGCCAGGCCAGCGCGCCCCATGGCCAGTCAGGGGGCACCCCCCTAAAGAGCAATAAGTGTCATTGAAGCTCTGGCAGGGGGAGACACTACTAGGTCCCAGCTGTCACCCCCCCTCTAAAAAATTCATTTCTTGGTATTTTGAGCTGAAATTTTGCACAGAGGTTGGCAAAAATCCAATCCAACTTTATTAATTTTTCCAGAATTTTTCGAGGTCGGGAAGTATTTTTTTTTATTTTCCTACCATTAAAAATCGAGGAAATCGGAAAAAATAGGAACCGGCTCGGAATGACCCCAAATTCAGTGGGCAGCCTCATAAAAATATGGCTGATTTTACTGGATTGATTTCATGTGGAAAGCACGACGTTTTGTTGTAGGAATGCGGGAACCCCGGCGGCTCGCCTGCCGCGGCCAGCGACGTCGGGCTGGCCCCTGCAGCGCCTAGCCTCTCCCACGCGGGGGGCAGGCCAGAACGCGGGGGGCCAGGGCCCGAAGGCAGCCCCCCCGCGGGCGAGAGAGCAAGCCAGCAGGGGCTGTCGCCTGCCGCGGCCAGCGACGTCGGGCTGGCCCCTGCAGCGCCTAGCCTCTCCCACGCAGGGGGCAGGCCAGAACGCGGGGGGCCAGGGCCCGAAGGCAGCCCCCCGCGGGCGAGAGAGCAAGCCAGCAGGGGCTGTCCGCGCGTCGCGCAGCGCGGCATGGCTGCGGGGGCCGCGCGCGCGCGCCCAAGCGCCCAAGGGCCCCCAAGGGCCCCAGGCCCTCAGGCCCCAGCGCCCCAGCGCCCAGCGCGGGCGGGCGCGCGCGCGCGTGTGGTCTTTGAGGGGCGCCGGCCTGGTGGCTCCCTAAAGAGCAATAAGTGTCATTGCAGCTCTGGCAGGGGGAGACACTACTAGGTCCCAGCTGTCACCCCCCCTCTAAAAAATTCATTTCTTGGTATTTTGAGCTGAAATTTTGCACAGAGGTTGGCAAAAATCCAATCCACCTTCATTAATTTTCCCAGAATTTTTCGAGGTCGGGAAGTATTTGTTTTAATTTTCCTACCATTAGAAATCGAGTAAATCCGCAAAACTAGGAACCGGCCCGGAATGACCCCAAATTCAGTGGGCAGCCTCATAAAAATATGGCTGATTTTACTGGATTGGTTTCATGTGGAAAGCACGACGTTTTCTTGTAGGAATGCGGGAACCCCGGCAGCTCGCCTGCCGCGGCCAGCGACGTCGGGGACGCTGGCCTGCGCTGTCGAGCCCGCGAGGGCTGTCTCCGCGGCAGGCCCCCCCTGAACGGGGCACGACAGGCCACCGCGCTGGCTCGTCCAGCGTCGACAGTCCCTCGTCCAGGTTTCAGATCGCGCCAAGTCGAACCCATGACCTGCTCAAGCCATCGTGCGCTGCCGAATTCGCATCTGCGTGTAGGCTGCCATTCCACGCGGCAGCCCCTGTTTTCGTCAGCGTGCCCCCCTGACGAATTTTCCTGCCTGGCCCAGTCCAGCGTCCAGCCCCTGTTCGTCGAAAAATCTGCGCTGCCGATTTTCCACGCGGCAGCCCCTCTTTTCGTCAGCGTGCCCCCCTGACGAATTTTCCTGCCTGGCCCGGCCAGTCCAGCCCCTGTTCGTCGAAAAATCTGCGCTGCCGATTTTCCACGCGGCAGCCCCTCTTTTCGTCAGCGTGCCCCCCTGACGAATTTTCCTGCCTGGCCCGGCCGGTCCAGCATCCAGCCCCTGTTCGTCGAAAAATCTGCGCTGCCGATTTTCCACGCGGCAGCCCCTGTTTTCCTCAGCGTGCCCCCCTGACGAATGTTCGTCGAAAAATCTGCGCTGCCGATTTTCCACGCGGCAGCCCCTCTTTTCGTCAGCGTGCCCCCCTGACGAATGTTCGTCGAAAAATCTGCGCTGCCGATTTTCCACGCGGCAGCCCCTCTTTTCGTCAGCGTGCCCCCCTGACGAATTTTCCTGCCTGGCCCGGCCGGTCCAGCCCCTGTTCGTCGAAAAATCTGCGCTGCCGATTTTCCACGCGGCAGCCCCTCTTTTCGTCAGCGTGCCCCCCTGACGAATTTTCCTGCCTGGCCCGGCCGGTCCAGCCCCTGTTCGTCGAAAAATCTGCGCTGCCGATTTTCCACGCGGCAGCCCCTCTTTTCGTCAGCGTGCCCCCCTGACGAATTTTCCTGCCTGGCCCGGCCGGTCCAGCCCCTGTTCGTCGAAAAATCTGCGCTGCCGATTTTCCACTCCGCAGCCCCTGTTTTCGTCAGCGTGGCCCCCTGACGAATTTTCCTGCCTGGCCCGGCCAGTCCAGCGCCCAGCCCCTGTTCGTCGAAAAATCTGCGCTGCCGATTTTCCCCGACGAACCTGCAGCTGCACAAATCCGCGCTGCCACTGCCCCATTGTCTGGACCAACAGTCTTTTCCATCAAGCCCTGGACTATAAATCGTCCAGACTCATCGCCAGCACCCGCTGCCGATTCTGCCGATTTCGTCGGCGCTGCCGATTCCAACACTGCACCCACCGTGTCTAAACCAGCGCTGTTTCGTCAGCGTGTCCCCTTGACGAATTTCCCTGCCTGGCCTGGACAGTCCATCTTCCAGCCCATGTTCATCGAAAAATCTGCGCTGCCGATTTCCCCGACGAACCTGCAGCTGCACAAATCTGCGCTGCCGATTTCCCCCCCTGTCGGCATGGCTGCCGCTGCCCCGATGTCCAGACCAACAGTCTTTTTTGTCGACTTTGCCGATTTTGTCCGCGCTGCCGATTCCAACACTACCCCCTGCATCCAAACCAGCATTGTTTCGTCAGCTCTTCCCCTGACGATTTTAGCCCTGTAACAAACAGTAGGCCTCCAATCCCGCCAACGGGAGCCAAGTTGATAGGGAAGAGAATTGAATGACGCGCCTGGTCCTCGCACCCCGCCACCCGAGGGGCCTTTTTCCCGGCAGCCTCTGAAAAACTCTAGCTTTCACGGTCCTCGCCGCCCCTCACCACCATGGCAGGCCTCTAATCCCACCCATCAGCAGTTGTAGCCGATAGGGCAGTGATTTGAATGACGCGTCGCGGGCCGCCGGGTCATCTCACCCGGCCATTAATTGGAGCGTTTTTGGCTGGCCGAGGATGGGGGGATGGATCTCTTCTTCCGAAAAAGCAAACAGTACATCGGGAGTTATGTTGACGGGGCATGGAATTGAATGACCCGTCGCGGGCCGCCGGGTCATCTCACCCGGCCATCCCGGGGAGCGTTTTTCCCGGCAGCATCGGGGAAACTCTTGCTTTCACTGCCCGCTGCCCAAGTCCCCACTCGCATCGGCCCCCCGCGCCAACAAGCCAACGCTGCCGAATCGGCAGACACTGCTGCCGAATCTGCCGACACTGCCCCGCGGGCTGCCACTGCCCCAGTGTCTAAACCAGCGGTCTTTCTCATCGAGCCTTGGACTATCCAGTCCGTCCTGACTCATCGCCAGCACCTGCTGCCGATTCTGCCGACTTTGCCGATTTTCTCGGCGCTGCCGATTCCAACACTGCGCCCACCGTGTCTGAACCAGCGCTGTTTCGTCAGCGTGTCCCCTCGACGAATTTTCCTGCCTGGCCTGGACAGTCCACCGTCCAGCCCGTGTTCGTCGAAAAATCTGCGCTGCCGATTCTGCCGACTTTGCCGATTTCGTCGGCGCTGCCGATTCCAACACTGCCCGCCGTGCCTGAACCAGCGCTGTTTCGTCAGCGTGTCCCCTCGACAAATTTTCCTGCCTGGCCTGGACAGTCCATCGCCCAGCCCATGTTCGTCGCAAAATCTGCGCTGCCGATTTTCCCCGACGAACCTGCAGCCGCACAAATCTGCGCTGCCGAATCTGCCGACACTGTCCCGCGGGCTGCCACTGCCCCAGTGTCTAAACCAGCAGTCTTTCTCGTCCAGCCTTGGACTATCCAGCCCGTCCAGACCCATCGCCAGCACCCGCTGCCGATTCTGCCGACTTTGCCGATTTCGTCGGCGCTGCCGATTCCACCACTGCCCGCCGTGCCTGAACCAGCGCTGTTTCGTCAGCGTGTCCCCTCGATGAATTTTCCTGCATGGCCCGGCCAGTCCAGCGTCCAGCCCATGTTCGTCGAAAAATCTGCGCTGCCGATTCTGCCGACTTTGCCGATTTCGTCGGCGCTGCCGATTCCAACACTGCCCGCCGTGCCTGAACCAGCGCTGTTTCGTCAGCGTGTCCCCTCGACAAATTTTCCTGCCTGGCCTGGACAGTCCATCGTCCAGCCCATGTTCGTCGAAAAATCTGCGCTGCCGATTTTCCCCGACGAACCTGCAGCCGCACAAATCTGCGCTGCCGAATCTGCCAACACTGTCCCGCGGGCTGCCACTGCCCCAGTGTCTCAACCTGCGGTCTTTCTCGTCGAGCCTTGGACTATCCAGCCCGTCCAGACCCATCGCCAGCACCCGCTGCCAATTCTGCCGACTTTGCCGGTTTCATCGGCGCTGCCGATTCCAACACTGCGCCCACCGTGTCTAAACCAGCGCTGTTTCTTCAGCGTGTCCCCTCGATGAATTTTCCTGCATGGCCCGGCCAGTCCAGCGTCCAGCCCATGTTCGTCGAAAAATCTGCGCTGCCGATTCCCCCCTGTTGGCATGGCTGCCGCTGCCCCCTTGTCTGGACCAACAGTCTTTTCCGTCAAGCCCTGGACCATAAATCGTGCAGACTCACAGTCAGCACCTGCTGCCGACTTTG
>NC_084853.1:4794367-4796867 GCF_951802175.1 Populus nigra
GTCGGGAAGTATTTGTTTTAATTTTCCTACCATTAGAAATCGAGTAAATCCGCAAAACTAGGAACCGGCCCGGAATGACCCCAAATTCAGTGGGCAGCCTCATAAAAATATGGCTGATTTTACTGGATTGGTTTCATGTGGAAAGCACGACGTTTTCTTGTAGGAATGCGGGAACCCCGGCAGCTCGCCTGCCGCGGCCAGCGACGTCGGGGACGCTGGCCTGCGCTGTCGAGCCCGCGAGGGCTGTCTCCGCGGCAGGCCCCCCCTGAACGGGGCACGACAGGCCACCGCGCTGGCTCGTCCAGCGTCGACAGTCCCTCGTCCAGGTTTCAGATCGCGCCAAGTCGAACCCATGACCTGCTCAAGCCATCGTGCGCTGCCGAATTCGCATCTGCGTGTAGGCTGCCATTCCACGCGGCAGCCCCTGTTTTCGTCAGCGTGCCCCCCTGACGAATTTTCCTGCCTGGCCCAGTCCAGCGTCCAGCCCCTGTTCGTCGAAAAATCTGCGCTGCCGATTTTCCACGCGGCAGCCCCTCTTTTCGTCAGCGTGCCCCCCTGACGAATTTTCCTGCCTGGCCCGGCCAGTCCAGCCCCTGTTCGTCGAAAAATCTGCGCTGCCGATTTTCCACGCGGCAGCCCCTCTTTTCGTCAGCGTGCCCCCCTGACGAATTTTCCTGCCTGGCCCGGCCGGTCCAGCATCCAGCCCCTGTTCGTCGAAAAATCTGCGCTGCCGATTTTCCACGCGGCAGCCCCTGTTTTCCTCAGCGTGCCCCCCTGACGAATGTTCGTCGAAAAATCTGCGCTGCCGATTTTCCACGCGGCAGCCCCTCTTTTCGTCAGCGTGCCCCCCTGACGAATGTTCGTCGAAAAATCTGCGCTGCCGATTTTCCACGCGGCAGCCCCTCTTTTCGTCAGCGTGCCCCCTGACGAATTTTCCTGCCTGGCCCAGTCCAGCGTCCAGCCCCTGTTCGTCGAAAAATCAGCGCTGCCGATTTTCCACGCGGCAGCCCCTCTTTTCGTCAGCGTGCCCCCCTGACGAATTTTCCTGCCTGGCCCGGCCAGTCCAGCCCCTGTTCGTCGAAAAATCTGCGCTGCCGATTTTCCACGCGGCAGCCCCTCTTTTCGTCAGCGTGCCCCCCTGACGAATTTTCCTGCCTGGCCCGGCCGGTCCAGCCCCTGTTCGTCGAAAAATCTGCGCTGCCGATTTTCCACTCCGCAGCCCCTGTTTTCGTCAGCGTGGCCCCCTGACGAATTTTCCTGCCTGGCCCGGCCAGTCCAGCGCCCAGCCCCTGTTCGTCGAAAAATCTGCGCTGCCGATTTTCCCCGACGAACCTGCAGCTGCACAAATCCGCGCTGCCACTGCCCCATTGTCTGGACCAACAGTCTTTTCCATCAAGCCCTGGACTATAAATCGTCCAGACTCATCGCCAGCACCCGCTGCCGATTCTGCCGACTTTGCCGATTTCGTCGGCGCTGCCGATTCCAACACTGCACCCACCGTGTCTAAACCAGCGCTGTTTCGTCAGCGTGTCCCCTTGATGAATTTCCCTGCCTGGCCTGGACAGTCCATCTTCCAGCCCATGTTCATCGAAAAATCTGCGCTGCCGATTTCCCCGACGAACCTGCAGCTGCACAAATCTGCGCTGCCGATTTCCCCCCCTGTCGGCATGGCTGCCGCTGCCCCGATGTCCAGACCAACAGTCTTTTTTGTCGACTTTGCCGATTTTGTCCGCGCTGCCGATTCCAACACTACCCCCTGCATCCAAACCAGCATTGTTTCGTCAGCTCTTCCCCTGACGATTTTAGCCCTGTAACAAACAGTAGGCCTCCAATCCCGCCAACGGGAGCCAAGTTGATAGGGAAGAGAATTGAATGACGCGCCTGGTCCTCGCACCCCGCCACCCGAGGGGCCTTTTTCCCGGCAGCCTCTGAAAAACTCTAGCTTTCACGGTCCTCGCCGCCCCTCACCACCATGGCAGGCCTCTAATCCCACCCATCAGCAGTTGTAGCCGATAGGGCAGTGATTTGAATGACGCGTCGCGGGCCGCCGGGTCATCTCACCCGGCCATTAATTGGAGCGTTTTTGGCTGGCCGAGGATGGGGGGATGGATCTCTTCTTCCGAAAAAGCAAACAGTACATCGGGAGTTATGTTGACGGGGCATGGAATTGAATGACCCGTCGCGGGCCGCCGGGTCATCTCACCCGGCCATCCCGGGGAGCGTTTTTCCCGGCAGCATCGGGGAAACTCTTGCTTTCACTGCCCGCTGCCCAAGTCCCCACTCGCATCGGCCCCCCGCGCCAACAAGCCAACGCTGCCGAATCGGCAGACACTGCTGCCGAATCTGCCGACACTGCCCCGCGGGCTGCCACTGCCCCAGTGTCTAAACCAGCGGTCTTTCTCATCGAGCCTTGGACTATCCAGTCCGTCCTGACTCATCGCCAGCACCCGCTGCCGATTCTGCCGACTTTGCCGATTTTCTCGGCGCTGCCGATTCCACC
>NC_084853.1:4806867-4811867 GCF_951802175.1 Populus nigra
AAGGGCCCCAGGCCCTCAGGCCCCAGCGCCCCAGCGCCCAGCGCGGGCGGGCGCGCGCGCGCGTGTGGTCTTTGAGGGGCGCCGGCCTGGTGGCTCCCTAAAGAGCAATAAGTGTCATTGCAGCTCTGGCAGGGGGAGACACTACTAGGTCCCAGCTGTCACCCCCCCTCTAAAAAATTCATTTCTTGGTATTTTGAGCTGAAATTTTGCACAGAGGTTGGCAAAAATCCAATCCACCTTCATTAATTTTCCCAGAATTTTTCGAGGTCGGGAAGTATTTGTTTTAATTTTCCTACCATTAGAAATCGAGTAAATCTGCAAAACTAGGAACCGGCCCGGAATGACCCCAAATTCAGTGGGCAGCCTCATAAAAATATGGCTGATTTTACTGGATTGGTTTCATGTGGAAAGCACGACGTTTTCTTGTAGGAATGCGGGAACCCCGGCAGCTCGCCTGCCGCGGCCAGCGACGTCGGGGACGCTGGCCTGCGCTGTCGAGCCCGCGAGGGCTGTCTCCGCGGCAGGCCCCCCCTGAACGGGGCACGACAGGCCACCGCGCTGGCTCGTCCAGCGTCGACAGTCCCTCGTCCAGGTTTCAGATCGCGCCAAGTCGAACCCATGACCTGCTCAAGCCATCGTGCGCTGCCGAATTCGCATCTGCGTGTAGGCTGCCATTCCACGCGGCAGCCCCTGTTTTCATCAGCGTGCCCCCCTGACCAATTTTCCTGCCTGGCCCAGTCCAGCGTCCAGCCCCTGTTCGTCGAAAAATCTGCGCTGCCGATTTTCCACGCGGCAGCCCCTGTTTTCGTCAGCGTGGCCCCCTGACGAATTTTCCTGCCTGGCCCGGCCAGTCCAGCGCCCAGCCCCTGTTCGTCGAAAAATCTGCGCTGCCGATTTTCCACTCCGCAGCCCCTGTTTTCGTCAGCGTGGCCCCCTGACGAATTTTCCTGCCTGGCCCGGCCAGTCCAGCGCCCAGCCCCTGTTCGTCGAAAAATCTGCGCTGCCGCTTTTCCCCGACGAACCTGCAGCTGCACAAATCCGCGCTGCCACTGCCCCATTGTCTGGACCAACAGTCTTTTCCATCAAGCCCTGGACTATAAATCGTCCAGACTCATCGCCAGCACCCGCTGCCGATTCTGCCGACTTTGCCGATTTCGTCGGCGCTGCCGATTCCAACACTGCACCCACCGTGTCTAAACCAGCGCTGTTTCGTCAGCGTGTCCCCTTGACGAATTTCCCTGCCTGGCCTGGACAGTCCATCTTCCAGCCCATGTTCATCGAAAAATCTGCGCTGCCGATTTCCCCGACGAACCTGCAGCTGCACAAATCTGCGCTGCCGATTTCCCCCCCTGTCGGCATGGCTGCCGCTGCCCCGATGTCCAGGCCAACAGTCTTTTTTGTCGACTTTGCCGATTTTGTCCGCGCTGCCGATTCCAACACTACCCCCTGCATCCAAACCAGCATTGTTTCGTCAGCTCTTCCCCTGACGATTTTAGCCCTGTAACAAACAGTAGGCCTCCAATCCCGCCAACGGGAGCCAAGTTGATAGGGAAGAGAATTGAATGACGCGCCTGGTCCTCGCACCCCGCCACCCGAGGGGCCTTTTTCCCGGCAGCCTCTGAAAAACTCTAGCTTTCACGGTCCTCGCCGCCCCTCACCACCATGGCAGGCCTCTAATCCCACCCATCAGCAGTTGTAGCCGATAGGGCAGTGATTTGAATGACGCGTCGCGGGCCGCCGGGTCATCTCACCCGGCCATTAATTGGAGCGTTTTTGGCTGGCCGAGGATGGGGGGATGGATCTCTTCTTCCGAAAAAGCAAACAGTACATCGGGAGTTATGTTGACGGGGCATGGAATTGAATGACCCGTCGCGGGCCGCCGGGTCATCTCACCCGGCCATCCCGGGGAGCGTTTTTCCCGGCAGCATCGGGGAAACTCTTGCTTTCACTGCCCGCTGCCCAAGTCCCCACTCGCATCGGCCCCCCGCGCCAACAAGCCAACGCTGCCGAATCGGCAGACACTGCTGCCGAATCTGCCGACACTGCCCCGCGGGCTGCCACTGCCCCAGTGTCTAAACCAGCGGTCTTTCTCATCGAGCCTTGGACTATCCAGTCCGTCCTGACTCATCGCCAGCACCCGCTGCCGATTCTGCCGACTTTGCCGATTTTCTCGGCGCTGCCGATTCCACCACTGCCCGCCGTGCCTGAACCAGCGCTGTTTCGTCAGCGTGTCCCCTCGATGAATTTTCCTGCATGGCCCGGCCAGTCCAGCGTCCAGCCCGTGTTCGTCGAAAAATCTGCGCTGCCGATTCTGCCGACTTTGCCGATTTCGTCGGCGCTGCCGATTCCAACACTGCCCGCCGTGCCTGAACCAGCGCTGTTTCGTCAGCGTGTCCCCTCGACAAATTTTCCTGCCTGGCCTGGACAATCCATCGCCCAGCCCATGTTCGTCGCAAAATCTGCGCTGCCGATTTTCCCCGACGAACCTGCAGCCGCACAAATCTGCGCTGCCGAATCTGCCGACACTGTCCCGCGGGCTGCCACTGCCCCAGTGTCTAAACCAGCAGTCTTTCTCGTCGAGCCTTGGACTATCCAGCCCGTCCAGACCCATCGCCAGCACCCGCTGCCGATTCTGCCGACTTTGCCGATTTCGTCGGCGCTGCCGATTCCACCACTGCCCGCCGTGCCTGAACCAGCGCTGTTTCGTCAGCGTGTCCCCTCGATGAATTTTCCTGCATGGCCCGGCCAGTCCAGCGTCCAGCCCATGTACGTCGAAAAATCTGCGCTGCCGATTCTGCCGACTTTGCCGATTTCGTCGGCGCTGCCGATTCCAACACTGCCCGCCGTGCCTGAACCAGCGCTGTTTCGTCAGCGTGTCCCCTCGACAAATTTTCCTGCCTGGCCTGGACAGTCCATCGTCCAGCCCATGTTCATCGAAAAATCTGCGCTGCCGATTTCCCCGACGAACCTGCAGCTGCACAAATCTGCGCTGCCGATTTCCCCCCCTGTCGGCATGGCTGCCGCTGCCCCGATGTCCAGACCAACAGTCTTTTTTGTCGACTTTGCCGATTTTGTCCGCGCTGCCGATTCCAACACTACCCCCTGCATCCAAACCAGCATTGTTTCGTCAGCTCTTCCCCTGACGATTTTAGCCCTGTAACAAACAGTAGGCCTCCAATCCCGCCAACGGGAGCCAAGTTGATAGGGAAGAGAATTGAATGACGCGCCTGGTCCTCGCACCCCGCCACCCGAGGGGCCTTTTTCCCGGCAGCCTCTGAAAAACTCTAGCTTTCACGGTCCTCGCCGCCCCTCACCACCATGGCAGGCCTCTAATCCCACCCATCAGCAGTTGTAGCCGATAGGGCAGTGATTTGAATGACGCGTCGCGGGCCGCCGGGTCATCTCACCCGGCCATTAATTGGAGCGTTTTTGGCTGGCCGAGGATGGGGGGATGGATCTCTTCTTCCGAAAAAGCAAACAGTACATCGGGAGTTATGTTGACGGGGCATGGAATTGAATGACCCGTCGCGGGCCGCCGGGTCATCTCACCCGGCCATCCCGGGGAGCGTTTTTCCCGGCAGCATCGGGGAAACTCTTGCTTTCACTGCCCGCTGCCCAAGTCCCCACTCGCATCGGCCCCCCGCGCCAACAAGCCAACGCTGCCGAATCGGCAGACACTGCTGCCGAATCTGCCGACACTGCCCCGCGGGCTGCCACTGCCCCAGTGTCTAAACCAGCGGTCTTTCTCATCGAGCCTTGGACTATCCAGTCCGTCCTGACTCATCGCCAGCACCCGCTGCCGATTCTGCCGATTTTCTCGGCGCTGCCGATTCCACCACTGCCCGCCGTGCCTGAACCAGCGCTGTTTCGTCAGCGTGTCCCCTCGATGAATTTTCCTGCATGGCCCGGCCAGTCCAGCGTCCAGCCCGTGTTCGTCGAAAAATCTGCGCTGCCGATTCTGCCGACTTTGCCGATTTCATCGGCGCTGCCGATTCCAACACTGCCCGCCGTGCCTGAACCAGCGCTGTTTCGTCAGCGTGTCCCCTCGACAAATTTTCCTGCCTGGCCTGGACAGTCCATCGCCCAGCCCATGTTCGTCGCAAAATCTGCGCTGCCGATTTTCCCCGACGAACCTGCAGCCGCACAAATCTGCGCTGCCGAATCTGCCGACACTGTCCCGCGGGCTGCCACTGCCCCAGTGTCTAAACCAGCAGTCTTTCTCGTCGAGCCTTGGACTATCCAGCCCGTCCAGACCCATCGCCAGCACCCGCTGCCGATTCTGCCGACTTTGCCGATTTCGTCGGCGCTGCCGATTCCACCACTGCCCGCCGTGCCTGAACCAGCGCTGTTTCGTCAGCGTGTCCCCTCGATGAATTTTCCTGCATGGCCCGGCCAGTACAGCGTCCAGCCCATGTACGTCGAAAAATCTGCGCCGCCGATTCTGCCGACTTTGCCGATTTCGTCGGCGCTGCCGATTCCAACACTGCCCGCCGTGCCTGAACCAGCGCTGTTTCGTCAGCGTGTCCCCTTGACAAATTTTCCTGCCTGGCCTGGACAGTCCATCGTCCAGCCCGTGTTCGTCGAAAAATCTGCGCTGCCGATTTTCCCCGACGAACCTGCAGCCGCACAAATCTGCGCTGCCGAATCTGCCAACACTGTCCCGCGGGCTGCCACTGCCCCAGTGTCTCAACCTGCGGTCTTTCTCGTCGAGCCTTGGACTATCCAGCCCGTCCAGACCCATCGCCAGCACCCGCTGCCAATTCTGCCGACTTTGCCGGTTTCATCGGCGCTGCCGATTCCAACACTGCGCCCACCGTGTCTAAACCAGCGCTGTTTCTTCAGCGTGTCCCCTCGATGAATTTTCCTGCATGGCCCGGCCAGTCCAGCGTCCAGCCCATGTTCGTCGAAAAATCTGCGCTGCCGATTCCCCCCTGTTGGCATGGCTGCCGCTGCCCCCTTGTCTGGACCAACAGTCTTTTCCGTCAAGCCCTGGACCATAA
>NC_084853.1:4834367-4839367 GCF_951802175.1 Populus nigra
ATTGCGAGGAGAGCCAACGCATGGGCGCGCGCACGGCAATTTAATGCCACGCCCACGCCAGCGTAGAGCTCTCCTCGCAATCCCCAAGCTCGGCGATCCGCACCAGCCACGTCGGCCAGGCCTCCGACTTGCGAGCAGGGGCAGCGGCCACCGCCGCCGTGACGTCGCGGCAAGCAGACAGCCGCGCAGCAGCTGCCAGCACCTTGGCACAAGCACGGCAAATGAATGCCATGCCCACGCCGCGGATAAGCAGCCCCAACGCGCCCGACAGCTTGGAGCGGGTCCCGAAGACGGTGGCCGGAATCGGGTCGTCGCCGGCCGGAAAACGGGTCATCGATGCCGGCAATACTTCGGGCCATGAGGCCCCCCACCTTAGTCCGAGTTTAGCAACAGCCCACATATCCCCCGCGGCAGGCCTATGGGCGCCAGGCCAGCGCGCCCCATGGCCAGTCAGGGGGCACCCCCCTAAAGAGCAATAAGTGTCACTGAAGCTCTGGCAGGGGGAGACACTACTAGGTCCCAGCTGTCACCCCCCCTCTAAAAAATTCATTTCTTGGTATTTTGAGCTGAAATTTTGCACAGAGGTTGGCAAAAATCCAATCCAACTTTATTAATTTTTCCAGAATTTTTCGAGGTCGGGAAGTATTTTTTTTTATTTTCCTACCATTAAAAATCGAGGAAATCGGAAAAAATAGGAACCGGCTCGGAATGACCCCAAATTCAGTGGGCAGCCTCATAAAAATATGGCTGATTTTACTGGATTGATTTCATGTGGAAAGCACGACGTTTTGTTGTAGGAATGCGGGAACCCCGGCGGCTCGCCTGCCGCGGCCAGCGACGTCGGGCTGGCCCCTGCAGCGCCTAGCCTCTCCCACGCGGGGGGCAGGCCAGAACGCGGGGGGCCAGGGCCCGAAGGCAGCCCCCCCGCGGGCGAGAGAGCAAGCCAGCAGGGGCTGTCGCCTGCCGCGGCCAGCGACGTCGGGCTGGCCCCTGCAGCGCCTAGCCTCTCCCACGCGGGGGGCAGGCCAGAACGCGGGGGGCCAGGGCCCGAAGGCAGCCCCCCCGCGGGCGAGATAGCAAGCCAGCAGGGGCTGTCGCCTGCCGCGGCCAGCGACGTCGGGCTGGCCCCTGCAGCGCCTAGCCTCTCCCACGCGGGGGGCAGGCCAGAACGCGGGGGGCCAGGGCCCGAAGGCAGCCCCCCCGCGGGCGAGAGAGCAAGCCAGCAGGGGCTGTCGCCTGCCGCGGCCAGCGACGTCGGGCTGGCCCCTGCCGCGGCCAGCGATGTCGGGCTGTCGCCTGCCGCGGCCAGCGACGTCGGGCTGACCCCTGCAGCGCCTAGCCTCTCCCACGCAGGGGGCAGGCCAGAACGCGGGGGGCCAGGGCCCGAAGGCAGCCCCCCCGCGGGCGAGAGAGCAAGCCAGCAGGGGCTGGCCGCGCGTCGCGCAGCGCGGCATGGCTGCGGGGGCCGCGCGCGCGCGCCCAAGCGCCCAAGGGCCCCCAAGGGCCCCAGGCCCTCAGGCCCCAGCGCCCCAGCGCCCAGCGCGGGCGGGCGCGCGCGCGCGTGTGGTCTTTGAGGGGCGCCGGCCTGGTGGCTCCCTAAAGAGCAATAAGTGTCATTGCAGCTCTGGCAGGGGGAGACACTACTAGGTCCCAGCTGTCACCCCCCCTCTAAAAAATTCATTTCTTGGTATTTTGAGCTGAAATTTTGCACAGAGGTTGGCAAAAATCCAATCCACCTTCATTAATTTTCCCAGAATTTTTCGAGGTCGGGAAGTATTTGTTTTAATTTTCCTACCATTAGAAATCGAGTAAATCCGCAAAACTAGGAACCGGCCCGGAATGACCCCAAATTCAGTGGGCAGCCTCATAAAAATATGGCTGATTTTACTGGATTGGTTTCATGTGGAAAGCACGACGTTTTCTTGTAGGAATGCGGGAACCCCGGCAGCTCGCCTGCCGCGGCCAGCGACGTCGGGGACGCTGGCCTGCGCTGTCGAGCCCGCGAGGGCTGTCTCCGCGGCAGGCCCCCCCTGAACGGGGCACGACAGGCCACCGTGCTGGCTCGTCCAGCGTCGACAGTCCCTCGTCCAGGTTTCAGATCGCGCCAAGTCGAACCCATGACCTGCTCAAGCCATCGTGCGCTGCCGAATTCGCATCTGCGTGTAGGCTGCCATTCCACGCGGCAGCCCCTGTTTTCGTCAGCGTGCCCCCCTGACGAATTTTCCTGCCTGGCCCAGTCCAGCGTCCAGCCCCTGTTCGTCGAAAAATCTGCGCTGCCGATTTTCCACGCGGCAGCCCCTCTTTTCGTCAGCGTGCCCCCCTGACGAATTTTCCTGCCTGGCCCGGCCAGTCCAGCCCCTGTTCGTCGAAAAATCTGCGCTGCCGATTTTCCACGCGGCAGCCCCTCTTTTCGTCAGCGTGCCCCCCTGACGAATTTTCCTGCCTGGCCCGGCCGGTCCAGCATCCAGCCCCTGTTCGTCGAAAAATCTGCGCTGCCGATTTTCCACGCGGCAGCCCCTGTTTTCCTCAGCGTGCCCCCCTGACGAATGTTCGTCGAAAAATCTGCGCTGCCGATTTTCCACGCGGCAGCCCCTCTTTTCGTCAGCGTGCCCCCCTGACGAATGTTCGTCGAAAAATCTGCGCTGCCGATTTTCCACGCGGCAGCCCCTCTTTTCGTCAGCGTGCCCCCTGACGAATTTTCCTGCCTGGCCCAGTCCAGCGTCCAGCCCCTGTTCGTCGAAAAATCTGCGCTGCCGATTTTCCACGCGGCAGCCCCTCTTTTCGTCAGCGTGCCCCCCTGACGAATTTTCCTGCCTGGCCCGGCCAGTCCAGCCCCTGTTCTTCGAAAAATCTGCGCTGCCGATTTTCCACGCGGCAGCCCCTCTTTTCGTCAGCGTGCCCCCCTGACGAATTTTCCTGCCTGGCCCGGCCGGTCCAGCCCCTGTTCGTCGAAAAATCTGCGCTGCCGATTTTCCACTCCGCAGCCCCTGTTTTCGTCAGCGTGGCCCCTTGACGAATTTTCCTGCCTGGCCCGGCCAGTCCAGCGCCCAGCCCCTGTTCGTCGAAAAATCTGCGCTGCCGATTTTCCCCGACGAACCTGCAGCTGCACAAATCCACGCTGCCACTGCCCCATTGTCTGGACCAACAGTCTTTTCCATCAAGCCCTGGACTATAAATCATCCAGACTCATCGCCAGCACCCGCTGCCGATTCTGCCGACTTTGCCGATTTCGTCGGCGCTGCCGATTCCAACACTGCACCCACCGTGTCTAAACCAGCGCTGTTTCGTCAGCGTGTCCCCTTGACGAATTTCCCTGCCTGGCCTGGACAGTCCATCTTCCAGCCCATGTTCATCGAAAAATCTGCGCTGCCGATTTCCCCGACGAACCTGCAGCTGCACAAATCTGCGCTGCCGATTTCCCCCCCTGTCGGCATGGCTGCCGCTGCCCCGATGTCCAGACCAACAGTCTTTTTTGTCGACTTTGCCGATTTTGTCCGCGCTGCCGATTCCAACACTACCCCCTGCATCCAAACCAGCATTGTTTCGTCAGCTCTTCCCCTGACGATTTTAGCCCTGTAACAAACAGTAGGCCTCCAATCCCGCCAACGGGAGCCAAGTTGATAGGGAAGAGAATTGAATGACGCGCCTGGTCCTCGCACCCCGCCACCCGAGGGGCCTTTTTCCCGGCAGCCTCTGAAAAACTCTAGCTTTCACGGTCCTCGCCGCCCCTCACCACCATGGCAGGCCTCTAATCCCACCCATCAGCAGTTGTAGCCGATAGGGCAGTGATTTGAATGACGCGTCGCGGGCCGCCGGGTCATCTCACCTGGCCATTAATTGGAGCGTTTTTGGCTGGCCGAGGATGGGGGGATGGATCTCTTCTTCCGAAAAAGCAAACAGTACATCGGGAGTTATGTTGACGGGGCATGGAATTGAATGACCCGTCGCGGGCCGCCGGGTCATCTCACCCGGCCATCCCGGGGAGCGTTTTTCCCAGCAGCATCGGGGAAACTCTTGCTTTCACTGCCCGCTGCCCAAGTCCCCACTCGCATCGGCCCCCCGCGCCAACAAGCCAACGCTGCCGAATCGGCAGACACTGCTGCCGAATCTGCCGACACTGCCCCGCGGGCTGCCACTGCCCCAGTGTCTAAACCAGCGGTCTTTCTCATCGAGCCTTGGACTATCCAGTCCGTCCTGACTCATCGCCAGCACCCGCTGCCGATTCTGCCGACTTTGCCGATTTTCTCGGCGCTGCCGATTCCACCACTGCCCGCCGTGCCTGAACCAGCGCTGTTTCGTCAGCGTGTCCCCTCGATGAATTTTCCTGCATGGCCCGGCCAGTCCAGCGTCCAGCCCGTGTTCGTCGAAAAATCTGCGCTGCCGATTCTGCCGACTTTGCCGATTTCGTCGGCGCTGCCGATTCCACCACTGCCCGCCGTGCCTGAACCAGCGCTGTTTCGTCAGCGTGTCCCCTCGACAAATTTTCCTGCCTGGCCTGGACAGTCCATCGCCCAGCCCATGTTCGTCGCAAAATCTGCGCTGCCGATTTTCCCCGACGAACCTGCAGCCGCACAAATCTGCGCTGCCGAATCTGCCGACACTGTCCCGCGGGCTGCCACTGCCCCAGTGTCTAAACCAGCAGTCTTTCTCGTCCAGCCTTGGACTATCCAGCCCGTCCAGACCCATCGCCAGCACCCGCTGCCGATTCTGCCGACTTTGCCGATTTCGTCGGCGCTGCCGATTCCACCACTGCCCGCCGTGCCTGAACCAGCGCTGTTTCGTCAGCGTGTCCCCTCGATGAATTTTCCTGCATGGCCCGGCCAGTCCAGCGTCCAGCCCATGTTCGTCGAAAAATCTGCGCTGCCGATTCTGCCGACTTTGCCGATTTCGTCGGCGCTGCCGATTCCAACACTGCCCGCCGTGCCTGAACCAGCGCTGTTTCGTCAACGTGTCCCCTCGACAAATTTTCCTGCCTGGCCTGGACAGTCCATCGTCCAGCC
>NC_084853.1:4849367-4851867 GCF_951802175.1 Populus nigra
TGGCTGATTTTACTGGATTGGTTTCATGTGGAAAGCACGACGTTTTCTTGTAGGAATGCGGGAACCCCGGCAGCTCGCCTGCCGCGGCCAGCGACGTCGGGGACGCTGGCCTGCGCTGTCGAGCCCGCGAGGGCTGTCTCCGCGGCAGGCCCCCCCTGAACGGGGCACGACAGGCCACCGTGCTGGCTCGTCCAGCGTCGACAGTCCCTCGTCCAGGTTTCAGATCGCGCCAAGTCGAACCCATGACCTGCTCAAGCCATCGTGCGCTGCCGAATTCGCATCTGCGTGTAGGCTGCCATTCCACGCGGCAGCCCCTGTTTTCGTCAGCGTGCCCCCCTGACGAATTTTCCTGCCTGGCCCAGTCCAGCGTCCAGCCCCTGTTCGTCGAAAAATCTGCGCTGCCGATTTTCCACGCGGCAGCCCCTCTTTTCGTCAGCGTGCCCCCCTGACGAATTTTCCTGCCTGGCCCGGCCAGTCCAGCCCCTGTTCGTCGAAAAATCTGCGCTGCCGATTTTCCACGCGGCAGCCCCTCTTTTCGTCAGCGTGCCCCCCTGACGAATTTTCCTGCCTGGCCCGGCCGGTCCAGCATCCAGCCCCTGTTCGTCGAAAAATCTGCGCTGCCGATTTTCCACGCGGCAGCCCCTGTTTTCCTCAGCGTGCCCCCCTGACGAATGTTCGTCGAAAAATCTGCGCTGCCGATTTTCCACGCGGCAGCCCCTCTTTTCGTCAGCGTGCCCCCCTGACGAATGTTCGTCGAAAAATCTGCGCTGCCGATTTTCCACGCGGCAGCCCCTCTTTTCGTCAGCGTGCCCCCTGACGAATTTTCCTGCCTGGCCCAGTCCAGCGTCCAGCCCCTGTTCGTCGAAAAATCTGCGCTGCCGATTTTCCACGCGGCAGCCCCTCTTTTCGTCAGCGTGCCCCCCTGACGAATTTTCCTGCCTGGCCCGGCCAGTCCAGCCCCTGTTCTTCGAAAAATCTGCGCTGCCGATTTTCCACGCGGCAGCCCCTCTTTTCGTCAGCGTGCCCCCCTGACGAATTTTCCTGCCTGGCCCGGCCGGTCCAGCCCCTGTTCGTCGAAAAATCTGCGCTGCCGATTTTCCACTCCGCAGCCCCTGTTTTCGTCAGCGTGGCCCCTTGACGAATTTTCCTGCCTGGCCCGGCCAGTCCAGCGCCCAGCCCCTGTTCGTCGAAAAATCTGCGCTGCCGATTTTCCCCGACGAACCTGCAGCTGCACAAATCCACGCTGCCACTGCCCCATTGTCTGGACCAACAGTCTTTTCCATCAAGCCCTGGACTATAAATCATCCAGACTCATCGCCAGCACCCGCTGCCGATTCTGCCGACTTTGCCGATTTCGTCGGCGCTGCCGATTCCAACACTGCACCCACCGTGTCTAAACCAGCGCTGTTTCGTCAGCGTGTCCCCTTGACGAATTTCCCTGCCTGGCCTGGACAGTCCATCTTCCAGCCCATGTTCATCGAAAAATCTGCGCTGCCGATTTCCCCGACGAACCTGCAGCTGCACAAATCTGCGCTGCCGATTTCCCCCCCTGTCGGCATGGCTGCCGCTGCCCCGATGTCCAGACCAACAGTCTTTTTTGTCGACTTTGCCGATTTTGTCCGCGCTGCCGATTCCAACACTACCCCCTGCATCCAAACCAGCATTGTTTCGTCAGCTCTTCCCCTGACGATTTTAGCCCTGTAACAAACAGTAGGCCTCCAATCCCGCCAACGGGAGCCAAGTTGATAGGGAAGAGAATTGAATGACGCGCCTGGTCCTCGCACCCCGCCACCCGAGGGGCCTTTTTCCCGGCAGCCTCTGAAAAACTCTAGCTTTCACGGTCCTCGCCGCCCCTCACCACCATGGCAGGCCTCTAATCCCACCCATCAGCAGTTGTAGCCGATAGGGCAGTGATTTGAATGACGCGTCGCGGGCCGCCGGGTCATCTCACCTGGCCATTAATTGGAGCGTTTTTGGCTGGCCGAGGATGGGGGGATGGATCTCTTCTTCCGAAAAAGCAAACAGTACATCGGGAGTTATGTTGACGGGGCATGGAATTGAATGACCCGTCGCGGGCCGCCGGGTCATCTCACCCGGCCATCCCGGGGAGCGTTTTTCCCAGCAGCATCGGGGAAACTCTTGCTTTCACTGCCCGCTGCCCAAGTCCCCACTCGCATCGGCCCCCCGCGCCAACAAGCCAACGCTGCCGAATCGGCAGACACTGCTGCCGAATCTGCCGACACTGCCCCGCGGGCTGCCACTGCCCCAGTGTCTAAACCAGCGGTCTTTCTCATCGAGCCTTGGACTATCCAGTCCGTCCTGACTCATCGCCAGCACCCGCTGCCGATTCTGCCGACTTTGCCGATTTTCTCGGCGCTGCCGATTCCACCACTGCCCGCCGTGCCTGAACCAGCGCTGTTTCGTCAGCGTGTCCCCTCGATGAATTTTCCTGCATGGCCCGGCCAGTCCAGCGTCCAGCCCGTGTTCGTCGAAAAATCTG
>NC_084853.1:4861867-4864367 GCF_951802175.1 Populus nigra
GACGTCGGGCTGGCCCCTGCAGCGCCTAGCCTCTCCCACGCGGGGGGCAGGCCAGAACGCGGGGGGCCAGGGCCCGAAGGCAGCCCCCCCGCGGGCGAGAGAGCAAGCCAGCAGGGGCTGTCGCCTGCCGCGGCCAGCGACGTCGGGCTGGCCCCTGCAGCGCCTAGCCTCTCCCATGCAGGGGGCAGGCCAGAACGCGGGGGGCCAGGGCCCGAAGGCAGCCCCCCCGCGGGCGAGAGAGCAAGCCAGCAGGGGCTGGCCGCGCGTCGCGCAGCGCGGCATGGCTGCGGGGGCCGCGCGCGCGCGCCCAAGCGCCCAAGGGCCCCCAAGGGCCCCAGGCCCTCAGGCCCCAGCGCCCCAGCGCCCAGCGCGGGCGGGCGCGCGCGCGCGTGTGGTCTTTGAGGGGCGCCGGCCTGGTGGCTCCCTAAAGAGCAATAAGTGTCATTGCAGCTCTGGCAGGGGGAGACACTACTAGGTCCCAGCTGTCACCCCCCCTCTAAAAAATTCATTTCTTGGTATTTTGAGCTGAAATTTTGCACAGAGGTTGGCAAAAATCCAATCCACCTTCATTAATTTTCCCAGAATTTTTCGAGGTCGGGAAGTATTTGTTTTAATTTTCCTACCATTAGAAATCGAGTAAATCCGCAAAACTAGGAACCGGCCCGGAATGACCCCAAATTCAGTGGGCAGCCTCATAAAAATATGGCTGATTTTACTGGATTGGTTTCATGTGGAAAGCACGACGTTTTCTTGTAGGAATGCGGGAACCCCGGCAGCTCGCCTGCCGCGGCCAGCGACGTCGGGGACGCTGGCCTGCGCTGTCGAGCCCGCGAGGGCTGTCTCCGCGGCAGGCCCCCCCTGAACGGGGCACGACAGGCCACCGTGCTGGCTCGTCCAGCGTCGACAGTCCCTCGTCCAGGTTTCAGATCGCGCCAAGTCGAACCCATGACCTGCTCAAGCCATCGTGCGCTGCCGAATTCGCATCTGCGTGTAGGCTGCCATTCCACGCGGCAGCCCCTGTTTTCGTCAGCGTGCCCCCCTGACGAATTTTCCTGCCTGGCCCAGTCCAGCGTCCAGCCCCTGTTCGTCGAAAAATCTGCGCTGCCGATTTTCCACGCGGCAGCCCCTCTTTTCGTCAGCGTGCCCCCCTGACGAATTTTCCTGCCTGGCCCGGCCAGTCCAGCCCCTGTTCGTCGAAAAATCTGCGCTGCCGATTTTCCACGCGGCAGCCCCTCTTTTCGTCAGCGTGCCCCCCTGACGAATTTTCCTGCCTGGCCCGGCCGGTCCAGCATCCAGCCCCTGTTCGTCGAAAAATCTGCGCTGCCGATTTTCCACGCGGCAGCCCCTGTTTTCCTCAGCGTGCCCCCCTGACGAATGTTCGTCGAAAAATCTGCGCTGCCGATTTTCCACGCGGCAGCCCCTCTTTTCGTCAGCGTGCCCCCCTGACGAATGTTCGTCGAAAAATCTGCGCTGCCGATTTTCCACGCGGCAGCCCCTCTTTTCGTCAGCGTGCCCCCTGACGAATTTTCCTGCCTGGCCCAGTCCAGCGTCCAGCCCCTGTTCGTCGAAAAATCTGCGCTGCCGATTTTCCACGCGGCAGCCCCTCTTTTCGTCAGCGTGCCCCCCTGACGAATTTTCCTGCCTGGCCCGGCCAGTCCAGCCCCTGTTCTTCGAAAAATCTGCGCTGCCGATTTTCCACGCGGCAGCCCCTCTTTTCGTCAGCGTGCCCCCCTGACGAATTTTCCTGCCTGGCCCGGCCGGTCCAGCCCCTGTTCGTCGAAAAATCTGCGCTGCCGATTTTCCACTCCGCAGCCCCTGTTTTCGTCAGCGTGGCCCCCTGACGAATTTTCCTGCCTGGCCCGGCCAGTCCAGCGCCCAGCCCCTGTTCGTCGAAAAATCTGCGCTGCCGATTTTCCCCGACGAACCTGCAGCTGCACAAATCCACGCTGCCACTGCCCCATTGTCTGGACCAACAGTCTTTTCCATCAAGCCCTGGACTATAAATCATCCAGACTCATCGCCAGCACCCGCTGCCGATTCTGCCGACTTTGCCGATTTCGTCGGCGCTGCCGATTCCAACACTGCACCCACCGTGTCTAAACCAGCGCTGTTTCGTCAGCGTGTCCCCTTGACGAATTTCCCTGCCTGGCCTGGACAGTCCATCTTCCAGCCCATGTTCATCGAAAAATCTGCGCTGCCGATTTCCCCGACGAACCTGCAGCTGCACAAATCTGCGCTGCCGATTTCCCCCCCTGTCGGCATGGCTGCCGCTGCCCCAATGTCCAGACCAACAGTCTTTTTTGTCGACTTTGCCGATTTTGTCCGCGCTGCCGATTCCAACACTACCCCCTGCATCCAAACCAGCATTGTTTCGTCAGCTCTTCCCCTGACGATTTTAGCCCTGTAACAAACAGTAGGCCTCCAATCCCGCCAACGGGAGCCAAGTTGATAGGGAAGAGAATTGAATGACGCGCCTGGTCCTCGCACCCCGCCACCCGAG
>NC_084853.1:4874367-4879367 GCF_951802175.1 Populus nigra
TGGTATTTTGAGCTGAAATTTTGCACAGAGGTTGGCAAAAATCCAATCCAACTTTATTAATTTTTCCAGAATTTTTCGAGGTCGGGAAGTATTTTTTTTTATTTTCCTACCATTAAAAATCGAGGAAATCGGAAAAAATAGGAACCGGCTCGGAATGACCCCAAATTCAGTGGGCAGCCTCATAAAAATATGGCTGATTTTACTGGATTGATTTCATGTGGAAAGCACGACGTTTTGTTGTAGGAATGCGGGAACCCCGGCGGCTCGCCTGCCGCGGCCAGCGACGTCGGGCTGGCCCCTGCAGCGCCTAGCCTCTCCCACGCGGGGGGCAGGCCAGAACGCGGGGGGCCAGGGCCCGAAGGCAGCCCCCCCGCGGGCGAGAGAGCAAGCCAGCAGGGGCTGTCGCCTGCCGCGGCCAGCGCCGTCGGGCTGGCCCCTGCAGCGCCTAGCCTCTCCCACGCGGGGGGCAGGCCAGAACGCGGGGGGCCAGGGCCCGAAGGCAGCCCCCCCGCGGGCGAGATAGCAAGCCAGCAGGGGCTGTCGCCTGCCGCGGCCAGCGACGTCGGGCTGGCCCCTGCAGCGCCTAGCCTCTCCCACGCGGGGGGCAGGCCAGAACGCGGGGGGCCAGGGCCCGAAGGCAGCCCCCCCGCGGGCGAGAGAGCAAGCCAGCAGGGGCTGTCGCCTGCCGCGGCCAGCGACGTCGGGCTGGCCCCTGCCGCGGCCAGCGATGTCGGGCTGTCGCCTGCCGCGGCCAGCGACGTCGGGCTGGCCCCTGCAGCGCCTAGCCTCTCCCACGCAGGGGGCAGGCCAGAACGCGGGGGGCCAGGGCCCGAAGGCAGCCCCCCCGCGGGCGAGAGAGCAAGCCAGCAGGGGCTGGCCGCGCGTCGCGCAGCGCGGCATGGCTGCGGGGGCCGCGCGCGCGCGCCCAAGCGCCCAAGGGCCCCAGGCCCTCAGGCCCCAGCGCCCCAGCGCCCAGCGCGGGCGGGCGCGCGCGCGCGTGTGGTCTTTGAGGGGCGCCGGCCTGGTGGCTCCCTAAAGAGCAATAAGTGTCATTGCAGCTCTGGCAGGGGGAGACACTACTAGGTCCCAGCTGTCACCCCCCCTCTAAAAAATTCATTTCTTGGTATTTTGAGCTGAAATTTTGCACAGAGGTTGGCAAAAATCCAATCCACCTTCATTAATTTTCCCAGAATTTTTCGAGGTCGGGAAGTATTTGTTTTAATTTTCCTACCATTAGAAATCGAGTAAATCCGCAAAACTAGGAACCGGCCCGGAATGACCCCAAATTCAGTGGGCAGCCTCATAAAAATATGGCTGATTTTACTGGATTGGTTTCATGTGGAAAGCACGACGTTTTCTTGTAGGAATGCGGGAACCCCGGCAGCTCGCCTGCCGCGGCCAGCGACGTCGGGGACGCTGGCCTGCGCTGTCGAGCCCGCGAGGGCTGTCTCCGCGGCAGGCCCCCCCTGAACGGGGCACGACAGGCCACCGCGCTGGCTCGTCCAGCGTCGACAGTCCCTCGTCCAGGTTTCAGATCGCGCCAAGTCGAACCCATGACCTGCTCAAGCCATCGTGCGCTGCCGAATTCGCATCTGCGTGCAGGCTGCCACTCCACGCGGCAGCCCCTGTTTTCGTCAGCGTGCCCCCCTGACGAATTTTCCTGCCTGGCCCAGTCCAGCGTCCAGCCCCTGTTCGTCGAAAAATCTGCGCTGCCGATTTTCCACGCGGCAGCCCCTCTTTTCGTCAGCGTGCCCCCCTGACGAATTTTCCTGCCTGGCCCGGCCAGTCCAGCCCCTGTTCGTCGAAAAATCTGCGCTGCCGATTTTCCACGCGGCAGCCCCTCTTTTCGTCAGCGTGCCCCCCTGACGAATTTTCCTGCCTGGCCCGGCCGGTCCAGCATCCAGCCCCTGTTCGTCGAAAAATCTGCGCTGCCGATTTTCCACGCGGCAGCCCCTGTTTTCCTCAGCGTGCCCCCCTGACGAATGTTCGTCGAAAAATCTGCGCTGCCGATTTTCCACGCGGCAGCCCCTCTTTTCGTCAGCGTGCCCCCCTGACGAATGTTCGTCGAAAAATCTGCGCTGCCGATTTTCCACGCGGCAGCCCCTCTTTTCGTCAGCGTGCCCCCTGACGAATTTTCCTGCCTGGCCCAGTCCAGCGTCCAGCCCCTGTTCGTCGAAAAACCTGCGCTGCCGATTTTCCACGCGGCAGCCCCTCTTTTCGTCAGCGTGCCCCCCTGACGAATTTTCCTGCCTGGCCCGGCCAGTCCAGCCCCTGTTCGTCGAAAAATCTGCGCTGCCGATTTTCCACGCGGCAGCCCCTCTTTTCGTCAGCGTGCCCCCCTGACGAATTTTCCTGCCTGGCCCGGCCGGTCCAGCCCCTGTTCGTCGAAAAATCTGCGCTGCCGATTTTCCACTCCGCAGCCCCTGTTTTCGTCAGCGTGGCCCCCTGACGAATTTTCCTGCCTGGCCCGGCCAGTCCAGCGCCCAGCCCCTGTTCGTCGAAAAATCTGCGCTGCCGATTTTCCCCGACGAACCTGCAGCTGCACAAATCCGCGCTGCCACTGCCCCATTGTCTGGACCAACAGTCTTTTCCATCAAGCCCTGGACTATAAATCGTCCAGACTCATCGCCAGCACCCGCTGCCGATTCTGCCGACTTTGCCGATTTCGTCGGCGCTGCCGATTCCAACACTGCACCCACCGTGTCTAAACCAGCGCTGTTTCGTCAGCGTGTCCCCTTGACGAATTTCCCTGCCTGGCCTGGACAGTCCATCTTCCAGCCCATGTTCATCGAAAAATCTGCGCTGCCGATTTCCCCGACGAACCTGCAGCTGCACAAATCTGCGCTGCCGATTTCCCCCCCTGTCGGCATGGCTGCCGCTGCCCCGATGTCCAGGCCAACAGTCTTTTTTGTCGACTTTGCCGATTTTGTCCGCGCTGCCGATTCCAACACTACCCCCTGCATCCAAACCAGCATTGTTTCGTCAGCTCTTCCCCTGACGATTTTAGCCCTGTAACAAACAGTAGGCCTCCAATCCCGCCAACGGGAGCCAAGTTGATAGGGAAGAGAATTGAATGACGCGCCTGGTCCTCGCACCCCGCCACCCGAGGGGCCTTTTTCCCGGCAGCCTCTGAAAAACTCTAGCTTTCACGGTCCTCGCCGCCCCTCACCACCATGGCAGGCCTCTAATCCCACCCATCAGCAGTTGTAGCCGATAGGGCAGTGATTTGAATGACGCGTCGCGGGCCGCCGGGTCATCTCACCCGGCCATTAATTGGAGCGTTTTTGGCTGGCCGAGGATGGGGGGATGGATCTCTTCTTCCGAAAAAGCAAACAGTACATCGGGAGTTATGTTGACGGGGCATGGAATTGAATGACCCGTCGCGGGCCGCCGGGTCATCTCACCCGGCCATCCCGGGGAGCGTTTTTCCCGGCAGCATCGGGGAAACTCTTGCTTTCACTGCCCGCTGCCCAAGTCCCCACTCGCATCGGCCCCCCGCGCCAACAAGCCAACGCTGCCGAATCGGCAGACACTGCTGCCGAATCTGCCGACACTGCCCCGCGGGCTGCCACTGCCCCAGTGTCTAAACCAGCGGTCTTTCTCATCGAGCCTTGGACTATCCAGTCCGTCCTGACTCATCGCCAGCACCTGCTGCCGATTCTGCCGACTTTGCCGATTTTCTCGGCGCTGCCGATTCCAACACTGCACCCACCGTGTCTGAACCAGCGCTGTTTCGTCAGCGTGTCCCCTCGACGAATTTTCCTGCCTGGCCTGGACAGTCCACCGTCCAGCCCGTGTTCGTCGAAAAATCTGCGCTGCCGATTCTGCCGACTTTGCCGATTTCGTCGGCGCTGCCGATTCCAACACTGCCCGCCGTGCCTGAACCAGCGCTGTTTCGTCAGCGTGTCCCCTCGACAAATTTTCCTGCCTGGCCTGGACAGTCCATCGCCCAGCCCATGTTCGTCGCAAAATCTGCGCTGCCGATTTTCCCCGACGAACATGCAGCCGCACAAATCTGCGCTGCCGAATCTGCTGACACTGTCCCGCGGGCTGCCACTGCCCCAGTGTCTAAACCAGCAGTCTTTCTCGTCGAGCCTTGGACTATCCAGCCCGTCCAGACCCATCGCCAGCACCCGCTGCCGATTCTGCCGACTTTGCCGATTTCGTCGGCGCTGCCGATTCCACCACTGCCCGCCGTGCCTGAACCAGCGCTGTTTCGTCAGCGTGTCCCCTCGATGAATTTTCCTGCATGGCCCGGCCAGTCCAGCGTCCAGCCCATGTTCGTCGAAAAATCTGCGCTGCCGATTCTGCCGACTTTGCCGATTTCGTCGGCGCTGCCGATTCCAACACTGCCCGCCGTGCCTGAACCAGCGCTGTTTCGTCAGCGTGTCCCCTCGACAAATTTTCCTGCCTGGCCTGGACAGTCCATCGTCCAGCCCATGTTCGTCGAAAAATCTGCGCTGCCGATTTTCCCCGACGAACCTGCAGCCGCACAAATCTGCGCTGCCGAATCTGCCGACGCTGTCCCGCGGGCTGCCACTGCCCCAGTGTCTCAACCTGCGGTCTTTCTCGTCGAGCCTTGGACTATCCAGCCCGTCCAGACCCATCGCCAGCACCCGCTGCCAATTCTGCCGACTTTGCCGGTTTCATCGGCGCTGCCGATTCCAACACTGCGCCCACCGTGTCTAAACCAGCGCTGTTTCTTCAGCGTGTCCCCTCGATGAATTTTCCTGCATGGCCCGGCCAGTCCAGCGTCCAGCCCATGTTCGTCGAAAAATCTGCGCTGCCGATTCCCCCCTGTTGGCATGGCTGCCGCTGCCCCCTTGTCTGGACCAACAGTCTTTTCCGTCAAGCCCTGGACCATAAATCGTGCAGACTCACAGTCAGCACCTGCTGCCGACTTTGCCGATTTCGCCGGCTCTGCCGATTCCGAGCCAACGCTGCCGAAACAGACACTGCTGCCGAATCTGCCGACGCTGTCCCGCGGGCTGCCACTGCCC
>NC_084853.1:4889367-4891867 GCF_951802175.1 Populus nigra
CCCCCCTGAACGGGGCACGACAGGCCACCGCGCTGGCTCGTCCAGCGTCGACAGTCCCTCGTCCAGGTTTCAGATCGCGCCAAGTCGAACCCATGACCTGCTCAAGCCATCGTGCGCTGCCGAATTCGCATCTGCGTGCAGGCTGCCACTCCACGCGGCAGCCCCTGTTTTCGTCAGCGTGCCCCCCTGACGAATTTTCCTGCCTGGCCCAGTCCAGCGTCCAGCCCCTGTTCGTCGAAAAATCTGCGCTGCCGATTTTCCACGCGGCAGCCCCTCTTTTCGTCAGCGTGCCCCCCTGACGAATTTTCCTGCCTGGCCCGGCCAGTCCAGCCCCTGTTCGTCGAAAAATCTGCGCTGCCGATTTTCCACGCGGCAGCCCCTCTTTTCGTCAGCGTGCCCCCCTGACGAATTTTCCTGCCTGGCCCGGCCGGTCCAGCATCCAGCCCCTGTTCGTCGAAAAATCTGCGCTGCCGATTTTCCACGCGGCAGCCCCTGTTTTCCTCAGCGTGCCCCCCTGACGAATGTTCGTCGAAAAATCTGCGCTGCCGATTTTCCACGCGGCAGCCCCTCTTTTCGTCAGCGTGCCCCCTGACGAATTTTCCTGCCTGGCCCAGTCCAGCGTCCAGCCCCTGTTCGTCGAAAAACCTGCGCTGCCGATTTTCCACGCGGCAGCCCCTCTTTTCGTCAGCGTGCCCCCCTGACGAATTTTCCTGCCTGGCCCGGCCAGTCCAGCCCCTGTTCGTCGAAAAATCTGCGCTGCCGATTTTCCACGCGGCAGCCCCTCTTTTCGTCAGCGTGCCCCCCTGACGAATTTTCCTGCCTGGCCCGGCCGGTCCAGCCCCTGTTCGTCGAAAAATCTGCGCTGCCGATTTTCCACTCCGCAGCCCCTGTTTTCGTCAGCGTGGCCCCCTGACGAATTTTCCTGCCTGGCCCGGCCAGTCCAGCGCCCAGCCCCTGTTCGTCGAAAAATCTGCGCTGCCGATTTTCCCCGACGAACCTGCAGCTGCACAAATCCGCGCTGCCACTGCCCCATTGTCTGGACCAACAGTCTTTTCCATCAAGCCCTGGACTATAAATCGTCCAGACTCATCGCCAGCACCCGCTGCCGATTCTGCCGACTTTGCCGATTTCGTCGGCGCTGCCGATTCCAACACTGCACCCACCGTGTCTAAACCAGCGCTGTTTCGTCAGCGTGTCCCCTTGACGAATTTCCCTGCCTGGCCTGGACAGTCCATCTTCCAGCCCATGTTCATCGAAAAATCTGCGCTGCCGATTTCCCCGACGAACCTGCAGCTGCACAAATCTGCGCTGCCGATTTCCCCCCCTGTCGGCATGGCTGCCGCTGCCCCGATGTCCAGGCCAACAGTCTTTTTTGTCGACTTTGCCGATTTTGTCCGCGCTGCCGATTCCAACACTACCCCCTGCATCCA
The DNA here is from genome assembly GCF_951802175.1 of Populus nigra. NCBI lineage: Eukaryota > Viridiplantae > Streptophyta > Magnoliopsida > Malpighiales > Salicaceae > Populus > Populus nigra. The sequence continues at coordinate 4,890,798 of NC_084853.1, forward strand.
AACCAGCATTGTTTCGTCAGCTCTTCCCCTGACGATTTTAGCCCTGTAACAAACAGTAGGCCTCCAATCCCGCCAACGGGAGCCAAGTTGATAGGGAAGAGAATTGAATGACGCGCCTGGTCCTCGCACCCCGCCACCCGAGGGGCCTTTTTCCCGGCAGCCTCTGAAAAACTCTAGCTTTCACGGTCCTCGCCGCCCCTCACCACCATGGCAGGCCTCTAATCCCACCCATCAGCAGTTGTAGCCGATAGGGCAGTGATTTGAATGACGCGTCGCGGGCCGCCGGGTCATCTCACCCGGCCATTAATTGGAGCGTTTTTGGCTGGCCGAGGATGGGGGGATGGATCTCTTCTTCCGAAAAAGCAAACAGTACATCGGGAGTTATGTTGACGGGGCATGGAATTGAATGACCCGTCGCGGGCCGCCGGGTCATCTCACCCGGCCATCCCGGGGAGCGTTTTTCCCGGCAGCATCGGGGAAACTCTTGCTTTCACTGCCCGCTGCCCAAGTCCCCACTCGCATCGGCCCCCCGCGCCAACAAGCCAACGCTGCCGAATCGGCAGACACTGCTGCCGAATCTGCCGACACTGCCCCGCGGGCTGCCACTGCCCCAGTGTCTAAACCAGCGGTCTTTCTCATCGAGCCTTGGACTATCCAGTCCGTCCTGACCCATCGCCAGCACCCGCTGCCGATTCTGCCGACTTTGCCGATTTCGTCGGCGCTGCCGATTCCACCACTGCCCGTCGTGCCTGAACCAGCGCTGTTTCGTCAGCGTGTCCCCTCGATGAATTTTCCTGCATGGCCCGGCCAGTCCAGCGTCCAGCCCATGTTCGTCGAAAAATCTGCGCTGCCGATTCTGCCGACTTTGCCGATTTCGTCGGCGCTGCCGATTCCAACACTGCCCGCAGTGCCTGAACCAGCGCTGTTTCGTCAGCGTGTCCCCTCGACAAATTTTCCTGCCTGGCCTGGACAGTCCATCGCCCAGCCCATGTTCGTCGCAAAATCTGCGCTGCCGATTTTCCCCGACGAACCTGCAGCCGCACAAATCTGCGCTGCCGAATCTGCCGACA
>NC_084853.1:4899367-4901867 GCF_951802175.1 Populus nigra
TAACTCAATCCTCTCTCAAGAGGACAAGCATAATGGGGAGGCAGTCTCTACCTATGAAATTTCAGATTTCAGGGAGTGTTGCTCTGATCTTGGAATAGCTGACTTGAATTCTACAGGCTCCCACTTCACATGGACAAATGGCACAGTCTGGACAAAGATTGACAGGGTGATGGTGAACACCCACTGGTCCTCTATGCAACAAATGGCTCACGTCCATTTTGGAACTCCAGGAGCTTTTTCAGACCATGCTCCATCTACTGTCCAGCTGGGACTTCGGGCTCCTCAGGGCAACAGGAACTTTAAATTTTTCAACATGTGGACTACTCATCCCCAGTTCCTGGAAACCATCTCTCAGAATTGGTCTTTGGATGCTTATGGGACGCCCATGTATATCCTTTGCAAAAAGCTCAAACTTTTAAAGGGCAGTCTAAGGTCTCTCAACAGCCTTCATTTTAGCCATATTTCGGAGAGGGTTACTAGAGCTGAACAGGCCCTGGATGACACTCAGCTTCTTCTCCAAAATGACATGGACAACGGTCAGCTCCTTGCTCTTGAAAAGCTCCAGCGGCTCAGCCTTGTTAATCTTAAGTCAGCTGAAAAAATGTTCTTTAGCCAAAAGTTGAAGTGTGCTTTCTTTAAAGAATGTGACAAGGGCTCTAGATTCTTTCATTCTTTGATGAACCAGCGTCACAGAAGCCGCCACATTCCTGCCATAGTTAGAAGTGATGGTATGTTAACTACTTCGGCTGAAGAGGTGGGTAGAGAGTTCGTTTCATACTACAAAGAGTTACTGGGAACATCCAAGCACACTATTCCTCTGCGAGCTGAGGTGGTACAAAGTGGAGCCTGCATTAATGTTGATTCCCATGCCTATCTTCTTGCTCCTGTTTCAGCTGATGACATTAAAAGGGTTCTCTTCAGTATGGATGATAATAAAGCTCCAGGGCCGGATGGGTACACATCTGCATTCTTTAAAAAAGCTTGGAGCATTGTGGGGACAGACTTCTGTTCAGCCGTGAAGGACTTCTTTGCCTCCGGGGAGCTTCTCAAGCAGCTCAACCATTCTACCGTAGCTCTTGTTCCCAAGTCAACCACTGCCAACTCAGCTGCAGATTTCAGACCAATCTCCTGCTGCAACGTCACTTACAAAGTTATCTCCAAGATACTTGCAGGGAGGTTGGCTCACGTTCTAAATGATATCATTAGTCCCTCTCAAAATGCTTTTCTTGGTGGGAGACTCATGGCTGACAATATAAACCTTATGCAAGAATTGCTGAGAAATTATGGGAGAAAACGTGTGTCACCCCGTTGCACCATCAAGATTGACTTCAAGAAAGCATTTGATACAGTTCAGTGGCCTTTTCTTCGTGATCTCCTGCACCTCTTGGGGTTCCCTGCTAGGTTTGTCCATCTGGTTATGGAATGTGTTGAGACTGCCTCCTTCTCTGTTTGTGTAAATGGTAATCTCTATGGTTTCTTCCCTGGCAAATGTGGTGTCCGGCAAGGAGACCCGTTATCTCCATATCTCTTTATTATTTGCATGGAATACTTCTCTAGGCTTCTGAAAAGCTCCACTCAGATTTCGGGTTTCAACTTCCACCCCAAATGTCAAGCCTTGGGAATTACTCATCTTGGGTTTGCTGATGATATCTTGCTGCTCTGTCGTTGTGACATGGCATCTGTTAACATTCTCCTTCAACAGCTTCACATTTTTGGCGAGTCCTCTGGCCTTGCTATTAATGCAGCAAAATCCTCCATTTACTTTGCTGGCGTATCGGGGGTTATTAAACAAGCCATTCTCAGACTCTCCCACTTCTCAGAAGGAAGCTTTCCTTTCAAGTACCTCGGCGTGCCACTCAGCCCTCACAGGCTTTTAGCCAGTCAATTCTCTCCTCTTATTCACAGGCTTGAATCTACTATTCAGAATTGGCTGGGGAAGTTTCTCTCATATGCAGGTCGGCTGGAATTGATTAAATCGGTCCTCCATGGCATGGTGCAATTTTGGATTAACATCTTCCCTATCCCAGCCGTTGTGCTCAACAAGATTACTAGCCTGTGCAGAAATTTCCTATGGACTGGCAATATTTTTCGAAGCAAATCTGCTCTGGTCGCTTGGAAGCAAGTGTGTCTGCCAAAGACTGAAGGGGGACTTGGGGTTCATGATCTCAAAGCCAGAAATGACAGCCTCTTTGCCAAACACCTCTGGAATATTCACCTGAAGGCAGACTCCCTATGGATTCGATGGGTAGACCACTTCTACGTTTCACGAGCATCCATCTGGTCCCTGGAAGCCAAGCAAACTGATTCCCCTCTGTGGAAATCTATCTTCGCTCTTCGTGACAGACTACTCAACCTCTGTGGTGGGGAGGCTCCAGTGCAGCAGTTACTCTCAAACTGGCAATCTAGCTCCTGTCCATTTACAGCCAATGCATATGCTTTTTTCAGATATAAAGCTGCTCCAGTCCAGTGGGCCAATGTAGTTTGGGAACAATGGTCTCTC
>NC_084853.1:4906867-4909367 GCF_951802175.1 Populus nigra
CACGCGGGGGGCAGGCCAGAACGCGGGGGGCCAGGGCCCGAAGGCAGCCCCCCCGCGGGCGAGAGAGCAAGCCAGCAGGGGCTGTCGCCTGCCGCGGCCAGCGACGTCGGGCTGGCCCCTGCCGCGGCCAGCGATGTCGGGCTGTCGCCTGCCGCGGCCAGCGACATCGGGCTGGCCCCTGCAGCGCCTAGCCTCTCCCACGCAGGGGGCAGGCCAGAACGCGGGGGGCCAGGGCCCGAAGGCAGCCCCCCCGCGGGCGAGAGAGCAAGCCAGCAGGGGCTGTCCGCGCGTCGCGCAGCGCGGCATGGCTGCGGGGGCCGCGCGCGCGCGCCCAAGCGCCCAAGGGCCCCCAAGGGCCCCAGGCCCTCAAGCCCCAGCGCCCAGCGCGGGCGGGCGCGCGCGCGCGTGTGGTCTTTGAGGGGCGCCGGCCTGGTGGCTCCCTAAAGAGCAATAAGTGTCATTGCAGCTCTGGCAGGGGGAGACACTACTAGGTCCCAGCTGTCACCCCCCTCTAAAAAATTCATTTCTTGGTATTTTGAGCTGAAATTTTGCACAGAGGTTGGCAAAAATCCAATCCACCTTCATTAATTTTCCCAGAATTTTTCGAGGTCGGGAAGTATTTGTTTTAATTTTCCTACCATTAGAAATCGAGTAAATCCGCAAAACTAGGAACCGGCCCGGAATGACCCCAAATTCAGTGGGCAGCCTCATAAAAATATGGCTGATTTTACTGGATTGGTTTCATGTGGAAAGCACGACGTTTTCTTGTAGGAATGCGGGAACCCCGGCAGCTCGCCTGCCGCGGCCAGCGACGTCGGGGACGCTGGCCTGCGCTATCGAGCCCGCGAGGGCTGTCTCCGCGGCAGGCCCCCCCTGAACGGGGCACGACAGGCCACCGCGCTGGCTCGTCCAGCGTCGACAGTCCCTCGTCCAGGTTTCAGATCGCGCCAAGTCGAACCCATGACCTGCTCAAGCCATCGTGCGCTGCCGAATTCGCATCTGCGTGCAGGCTGCCACTCCACGCGGCAGCCCCTGTTTTCGTCAGCGTGCCCCCCTGACGAATTTTCCTGCCTGGCCCAGTCCAGCGTCCAGCCCCTGTTCGTCGAAAAATCTGCGCTGCCGATTTTCCACGCGGCAGCCCCTCTTTTCGTCAGCGTGCCCCCCTGACGAATTTTCCTGCCTGGCCCGGCCAGTCCAGCCCCTGTTCGTCGAAAAATCTGCGCTGCCGATTTTCCACGCGGCAGCCCCTCTTTTCGTCAGCGTGCCCCCCTGACGAATTTTCCTGCCTGGCCCGGCCGGTCCAGCATCCAGCCCCTGTTCGTCGAAAAATCTGCGCTGCCGATTTTCCACGCGGCAGCCCCTGTTTTCCTCAGCGTGCCCCCCTGACGAATGTTCGTCGAAAAATCTGCGCTGCCGATTTTCCACGCGGCAGCCCCTCTTTTCGTCAGCATGCCCCCCTGACGAATGTTCGTCGAAAAATCTGCGCTGGCGATTTTCCACGCGGCAGCCCCTCTTTTCGTCAGCATGCCCCCTGACGAATTTTCCTGCCTGGCCCAGTCCAGCGTCCAGCCCCTGTTCGTCGAAAAACCTGCGCTGCCGATTTTCCACGCGGCAGCCCCTCTTTTCGTCAGCGTGCCCCCCTGACGAATTTTCCTGCCTGGCCCGGCCAGTCCAGCCCCTGTTCGTCGAAAAATCTGCGCTGCCGATTTTCCACGCGGCAGCCCCTCTTTTCGTCAGCGTGCCCCCCTGACGAATTTTCCTGCCTGGCCCGGCCGGTCCAGCCCCTGTTCGTCGAAAAATCTGCGCTGCCGATTTTCCACTCCGCAGCCCCTGTTTTCGTCAGCGTGGCCCCCTGACGAATTTTCCTGCCTGGCCCGGCCAGTCCAGCGCCCAGCCCCTGTTCGTCGAAAAATCTGCGCTGCCGATTTTCCCCGACGAACCTGCAGCTGCACAAATCCGCGCTGCCACTGCCCCATTGTCTGGACCAACAGTCTTTTCCATCAAGCCCTGGACTATAAATCGTCCAGACTCATCGCCAGCACCCGCTGCCGATTCTGCCGACTTTGCCGATTTCGTCGGCGCTGCCGATTCCAACACTGCACCCACCGTGTCTAAACCAGCGCTGTTTCGTCAGCGTGTCCCCTTGACGAATTTCCCTGCCTGGCCTGGACAGTCCATCTTCCAGCCCATGTTCATCGAAAAATCTGCGCTGCCGATTTCCCCGACGAACCTGCAGCTGCACAAATCTGCGCTGCCGATTTCCCCCCCTGTCGGCATGGCTGCCGCTGCCCCGATGTCCAGGCCAACAGTCTTTTTTGTCGACTTTACCGATTTTGTCCGCGCTGCCGATTCCAACACTACCCCCTGCATCCAAACCAGCATTGTTTCGTCAGCTCTTCCCCTGACGATTTTAGCCCTGTAACAAACAGTAGGCCTCCAATCCCGCCAACGGGAGCCAAGTTGATAGGGAAGAGAATTGAATGACGCGCCTGGTCCTCGC
>NC_084853.1:4919367-4921867 GCF_951802175.1 Populus nigra
CCCCCCCTCTAAAAAATTCATTTCTTGGTATTTTGAGCTGAAATTTTGCACAGAGGTTGGCAAAAATCCAATCCAACTTTATTAATTTTTCCAGAATTTTTCGAGGTCGGGAAGTATTTTTTTTTATTTTCCTACCATTAAAAATCGAGGAAATCGGAAAAAATAGGAACCGGCTCGGAATGACCCCAAATTCAGTGGGCAGCCTCATAAAAATATGGCTGATTTTACTGGATTGATTTCATGTGGAAAGCACGACGTTTTGTTGTAGGAATGCGGGAACCCCGGCGGCTCGCCTGCCGCGGCCAGCGACGTCGGGCTGGCCCCTGCAGCGCCTAGCCTCTCCCACGCGGGGGGCAGGCCAGAACGCGGGGGGCCAGGGCCCGAAGGCAGCCCCCCCGCGGGCGAGAGAGCAAGCCAGCAGGGGCTGTCCGCGCGTCGCGCAGCGCGGCATGGCTGCGGGGGCCGCGCGCGCGCGCCCAAGCGCCCAAGGGCCCCCAAGGGCCCCAGGCCCTCAGGCCCCAGCGCCCCAGCGCCCAGCGCGGGCGGGCGCGCTCGCGCGTGTGGTCTTTGAGGGGCGCCGGCCTGGTGGCTCCCTAAAGAGCAATAAGTGTCATTGCAGCTCTGGCAGGGGGAGACACTACTAGGTCCCAGCTGTCACCCCCCCTCTAAAAAATTCATTTCTTGGTATTTTGAGCTGAAATTTTGCACAGAGGTTGGCAAAAATCCAATCCACCTTCATTAATTTTCCCAGAATTTTTCGAGGTCGGGAAGTATTTGTTTTAATTTTCCTACCATTAGAAATCGAGTAAATCCGCAAAACTAGGAACCGGCCCGGAATGACCCCAAATTCAGTGGGCAGCCTCATAAAAATATGGATGATTTTACTGGATTGGTTTCATGTGGAAAGCACGACGTTTTCTAGTAGGAATGCGGGAACCCCGGCAGCTCGCCTGCCGCGGCCAGCGACGTCGGGGACGCTGGCCTGCGCTGTCGAGCCCGCGAGGGCTGTCTCCGCGGCAGGCCCCCCCTGAACGGGGCACGACAGGCCACCGCGCTGGCTCGTCCAGCGTCGACAGTCCCTCGTCCAGGTTTCAGATCGCGCCAAGTCGAACCCATGACCTGCTCAAGCCATCGTGCGCTGCCGAATTCGCATCTGCGTGCAGGCTGCCACTCCACGCGGCAGCCCCTGTTTTCGTCAGCGTGCCCCCCTGACGAATTTTCCTGCCTGGCCCAGTCCAGCGTCCAGCCCCTGTTCGTCGAAAAATCTGCGCTGCCGATTTTCCACGCGGCAGCCCCTCTTTTCGTCAGCGTGCCCCCCTGACGAATTTTCCTGCCTGGCCCGGCCAGTCCAGCCCCTGTTCGTCGAAAAATCTGCGCTGCCGATTTTCCACGCGGCAGCCCCTCTTTTCGTCAGCGTGCCCCCCTGACGAATGTTCGTCGAAAAATCTGCGCTGCCGATTTTCCACGCGGCAGCCCCTCTTTTTGTCAGCGTGCCCCCTGACGAATTTTCCTGCCTGGCCCAGTCCAGCGTCCAGCCCCTGTTCGTCGAAAAACCTGCGCTGCCGATTTTCCACGCGGCAGCCCCTCTTTTCGTCAGCGTGCCCCCCTGACGAATTTTCCTGCCTGGCCCGGCCAGTCCAGCCCCTGTTCGTCGAAAAATCTGCGCTGCCGATTTTCCACGCGGCAGCCCCTCTTTTCGTCAGCGTGCCCCCCTGACGAATTTTCCTGCCTGGCCCGGCCGGTCCAGCCCCTGTTCGTCGAAAAATCTGCGCTGCCGATTTTCCACTCCGCAGCCCCTGTTTTCGTCAGCGTGGCCCCCTGACGAATTTTCCTGCCTGGCCCGGCCAGTCCAGCGCCCAGCCCCTGTTCGTCGAAAAATCTGCGCTGCCGATTTTCCCCGACGAACCTGCAGCTGCACAAATCCGCGCTGCCACTGCCCCATTGTCTGGACCAACAGTCTTTTCCATCAAGCCCTGGACTATAAATCGTCCAGACTCATCGCCAGCACCCGCTGCCGATTCTGCCGACTTTGCCGATTTCGTCGGCGCTGCCGATTCCAACACTGCACCCACCGTGTCTAAACCAGCGCTGTTTCGTCAGCGTGTCCCCTTGACGAATTTCCCTGCCTGGCCTGGACAGTCCATCTTCCAGCCCATGTTCATCGAAAAATCTGCGCTGCCGATTTCCCCGACGAACCTGCAGCTGCACAAATCTGCGCTGCCGATTTCCCCCCCTGTCGGCATGGCTGCCGCTGCCCCGATGTCCAGGCCAACAGTCTTTTTTGTCGACTTTGCCGATTTTGTCCGCGCTGCCGATTCCAACACTACCCCCTGCATCCAAACCAGCATTGTTTCGTCAGCTCTTCCCCTGACGATTTTAGCCCTGTAACAAACAGTAGGCCTCCAATCCCGCCAACGGGAGCCAAGTTGATAGGGAAGAGAATTGAATGACGCGCCTGGTCCTCGCACCCCGCCACCCGAGGGGCCTTTTTCCCGGCAGC
>NC_084853.1:4931867-4934367 GCF_951802175.1 Populus nigra
GGATAAGCAGCCCCAACGCGCCCGACGGCTTGGAGCGGGTCCCGAAGACGGTGGCCGGAATCGGGTCGTCGCCGGCCGGAAAACGGGTCATCGATGCCGGCAATACTTCGGGCCATGAGGCCCCCCACCTTAGTCCGAGTTTAGCAACAGCCCACATATCCCCCGCGGCAGGCCTATGGGCGCCAGGCCAGCGCGCCCCATGGCCAGTCAGGGGGCACCCCCCTAAAGAGCAATAAGTGTCATTGAAGCTCTGGCAGGGGGAGACACTACTAGGTCCCAGCTGTCACCCCCCCTCTAAAAAATTCATTTCTTGGTATTTTGAGCTGAAATTTTGCACAGAGGTTGGCAAAAATCCAATCCAACTTTATTAATTTTTCCAGAATTTTTCGAGGTCGGGAAGTATTTTTTTTTATTTTCCTACCATTAAAAATCGAGGAAATCGGAAAAAATAGGAACCGGCTCGGAATGACCCCAAATTCAGTGGGCAGCCTCATAAAAATATGGCTGATTTTACTGGATTGATTTCATGTGGAAAGCACGACGTTTTGTTGTAGGAATGCGGGAACCCCGGCGGCTCGCCTGCCGCGGCCAGCGACGTCGGGCTGGCCCCTGCAGCGCCTAGCCTCTCCCACGCGGGGGGCAGGCCAGAACGCGGGGGGCCAGGGCCCGAAGGCAGCCCCCCCGCGGGCGAGAGAGCAAGCCAGCAGGGGCTGTCGCCTGCCGCGGCCAGCGACGTCGGGCTGGCCCCTGCCGCGGCCAGCGATGTCGGGCTGTCGCCTGCCGCGGCCAGCGACGTCGGGCTGGCCCCTGCAGCGCCTAGCCTCTCCCACGCAGGGGGCAGGCCAGAACGCAGGGGGCCAGGGCCCGAAGGCAGCCCCCCCGCGGGCGAGAGAGCAAGCCAGCAGGGGCTGGCCGCGCGTCGCGCAGCGCGGCATGGCTGCGGGGGCCGCGCGCGCGCGCCCAAGCGCCCAAGGGCCCCCAAGGGCCCCAGGCCCTCAGGCCCCAGCGCCCCAGCGCCCAGCGCGGGCGGGCGCGCGCGCGCGTGTGGTCTTTGAGGGGCGCCGGCCTGGTGGCTCCCTAAAGAGCAATAAGTGTCATTGCAGCTCTGGCAGGGGGAGACACTACTAGGTCCCAGCTGTCACCCCCCCTCTAAAAAATTCATTTCTTGGTATTTTGAGCTGAAATTTTGCACAGAGGTTGGCAAAAATCCAATCCACCTTCATTAATTTTCCCAGAATTTTTCGAGGTTGGGAAGTATTTGTTTTAATTTTCCTACCATTAGAAATCGAGTAAATCCGCAAAACTAGGAACCGGCCCGGAATGACCCCAAATTCAGTGGGCAGCCTCATAACAATATGGCTGATTTTACTGGATTGGTTTCATGTGGAAAGCACGACGTTTTCTTGTAGGAATGCGGGAACCCCGGCAGCTCGCCTGCCGCGGCCAGCGACGTCGGGGACGCTGGCCTGCGCTGTCGAGCCCGCGAGGGCTGTCTCCGCGGCAGGCCCCCCCTGAACGGGGCACGACAGGCCACCGCGCTGGCTCGTCCAGCGTCGACAGTCCCTCGTCCAGGTTTCAGATCGCGCCAAGTCGAACCCATGACCTGCTCAAGCCATCGTGCGCTGCCGAATTCGCATCTGCGTGTAGGCTGCCATTCCACGCGGCAGCCCCTGTTTTCGTCAGCGTGCCCCCCTGACGAATTTTCCTGCCTGGCCCAGTCCAGCGTCCAGCCCCTGTTCGTCGAAAAATCTGCGCTGCCGATTTTCCACGCGGCAGCCCCTCTTTTCGTCAGCGTGCCCCCCTGACGAATTTTCCTGCCTGGCCCGGCCAGTCCAGCCCCTGTTCGTCGAAAAATCTGCGCTGCCGATTTTCCACGCGGCAGCCCCTCTTTTCGTCAGCGTGCCCCCCTGACGAATTTTCCTGCCTGGCCCGGCCGGTCCAGCATCCAGCCCCTGTTCGTCGAAAAATCTGCGCTGCCGATTTTCCACGCGGCAGCCCCTGTTTTCCTCAGCGTGCCCCCCTGACGAATGTTCGTCGAAAAATCTGCGCTGCCGATTTTCCACGCGGCAGCCCCTCTTTTCGTCAGCGTGCCCCCCTGACGAATGTTCGTCGAAAAATCTGCGCTGCCGATTTTCCACGCGGCAGCCCCTCTTTTCGTCAGCGTGCCCCCTAACGAATTTTCCTGCCTGGCCCAGTCCAGCGTCCAGCCCCTGTTCGTCGAAAAATCTGCGCTGCCGATTTTCCACGCGGCAGCCCCTCTTTTCGTCAGCGTGCCCCCCTGACGAATTTTCCTGCCTGGCCCGGCCAGTCCAGCCCCTGTTCTTCGAAAAATCTGCGCTGCCGATTTTCCACGCGGCAGCCCCTCTTTTCGTCAGCGTGCCCCCCTGACGAATTTTCCTGCCTGGCCCGGCCGGTCCAGCCCCTGTTCGTCGAAAAATCTGCGCTGCCGATTTTCCACTCCGCAGCCCCTGTTTTCGTCAGCGTGGCCCCCTGACGAATT
>NC_084853.1:4946867-4949367 GCF_951802175.1 Populus nigra
CCCTCTTTTCGTCAGCGTGCCCCCCTGACGAATTTTCCTGCCTGGCCCGGCCGGTCCAGCATCCAGCCCCTGTTCGTCGAAAAATCTGCGCTGCCGATTTTCCACGCGGCAGCCCCTGTTTTCCTCAGCGTGCCCCCCTGACGAATGTTCGTCGAAAAATCTGCGCTGCCGATTTTCCACGCGGCAGCCCCTCTTTTCGTCAGCGTGCCCCCCTGACGAATGTTCGTCGAAAAATCTGCGCTGCCGATTTTCCACGCGGCAGCCCCTCTTTTCGTCAGCGTGCCCCCTGACGAATTTTCCTGCCTGGCCCAGTCCAGCGTCCAGCCCCTGTTCGTCGAAAAACCTGCGCTGCCGATTTTCCACGCGGCAGCCCCTCTTTTCGTCAGCGTGCCCCCCTGACGAATTTTCCTGCCTGGCCCGGCCAGTCCAGCCCCTGTTCGTCGAAAAATCTGCGCTGCCGATTTTCCACGCGGCAGCCCCTCTTTTCGTCAGCGTGCCCCCCTGACGAATTTTCCTGCCTGGCCCGGCCGGTCCAGCCCCTGTTCGTCGAAAAATCTGCGCTGCCGATTTTCCACTCCGCAGCCCCTGTTTTCGTCAGCGTGGCCCCCTGACGAATTTTCCTGCCTGGCCCGGCCAGTCCAGCGCCCAGCCCCTGTTCGTCGAAAAATCTGCGCTGCCGATTTTCCCCGACGAACCTGCAGCTGCACAAATCCGCGCTGCCACTGCCCCATTGTCTGGACCAACAGTCTTTTCCATCAAGCCCTGGACTATAAATCGTCCAGACTCATCGCCAGCACCCGCTGCCGATTCTGCCGACTTTGCCGATTTCGTCGGCGCTGCCGATTCCAACACTGCACCCACCGTGTCTAAACCAGCGCTGTTTCGTCAGCGTGTCCCCTTGACGAATTTCCCTGCCTGGCCTGGACAGTCCATCTTCCAGCCCATGTTCATCGAAAAATCTGCGCTGCCGATTTCCCCGACGAACCTGCAGCTGCACAAATCTGCGCTGCCGATTTCCCCCCCTGTCGGCATGGCTGCCGCTGCCCCGATGTCCAGGCCAACAGTCTTTTTTGTCGACTTTGCCGATTTTGTCCGCGCTGCCGATTCCAACACTACCCCCTGCATCCAAACCAGCATTGTTTCGTCAGCTCTTCCCCTGACGATTTTAGCCCTGTAACAAACAGTAGGCCTCCAATCCCGCCAACGGGAGCCAAGTTGATAGGGAAGAGAATTGAATGACGCGCCTGGTCCTCGCACCCCGCCACCCGAGGGGCCTTTTTCCCGGCAGCCTCTGAAAAACTCTAGCTTTCACGGTCCTCGCCGCCCCTCACCACCATGGCAGGCCTCTAATCCCACCCATCAGCAGTTGTAGCCGATAGGGCAGTGATTTGAATGACGCGTCGCGGGCCGCCGGGTCATCTCACCCGGCCATTAATTGGAGCGTTTTTGGCTGGCCGAGGATGGGGGGATGGATCTCTTCTTCCGAAAAAGCAAACAGTACATCGGGAGTTATGTTGACGGGGCATGGAATTGAATGACCCGTCGCGGGCCGCCGGGTCATCTCACCCGGCCATCCCGGGGAGCGTTTTTCCCGGCAGCATCGGGGAAACTCTTGCTTTCACTGCCCGCTGCCCAAGTCCCCACTCGCATCGGCCCCCCGCGCCAACAAGCCAACGCTGCCGAATCGGCAGACACTGCTGCCGAATCTGCCGACACTGCCCCGCGGGCTGCCACTGCCCCAGTGTCTAAACCAGCGGTCTTTCTCATCGAGCCTTGGACTATCCAGTCCGTCCTGACTCATCGCCAGCACCTGCTGCCGATTCTGCCGACTTTGCCGATTTTCTCGGCGCTGCCGATTCCAACACTGCGCCCACCGTGTCTGAACCAGCGCTGTTTCGTCAGCGTGTCCCCTCGACGAATTTTCCTGCCTGGCCTGGACAGTCCACCGTCCAGCCCGTGTTCGTCGAAAAATCTGCGCTGCCGATTCTGCCGACTTTGCCGATTTCGTCGGCGCTGCCGATTCCAACACTGCCCGCCGTGCCTGAACCAGCGCTGTTTCGTCAGCGTGTCCCCTCGACAAATTTTCCTGCCTGGCCTGGACAGTCCATCGCCCAGCCCATGTTCGTCGCAAAATCTGCGCTGCCGATTTTCCCCGACGAACCTGCAGCCGCACAAATCTGCGCTGCCGAATCTGCCGACACTGTCCCGCGGGCTGCCACTGCCCCAGTGTCTAAACCAGCAGTCTTTCTCGTCGAGCCTTGGACTATCCAGCCCGTCCAGACCCATCGCCAGCACCCGCTGCCGATTCTGCCGACTTTGCCGATTTCGTCGGCGCTGCCGATTCCACCACTGCCCGCCGTGCCTGAACCAGCGCTGTTTCGTCAGCGTGTCCCCTCGATGAATTTTCCTGCATGGCCCGGCCAGTCCAGCGTCCAGCCCATGTTCGTCGAAAAATCTGCGCTGCCGATTCTGCCGACTTTGCCGATTTCGTCGGCGCTGC
>NC_084853.1:4961867-4964367 GCF_951802175.1 Populus nigra
CTACCATTAAAAATCGAGGAAATCGGAAAAAATAGGAACCGGCTCGGAATGACCCCAAATTCAGTGGGCAGCCTCATAAAAATATGGCTGATTTTACTGGATTGATTTCATGTGGAAAGCACGACGTTTTGTTGTAGGAATGCGGGAACCCCGGCGGCTCGCCTGCCGCGGCCAGCGACGTCGGGCTGGCCCCTGCAGCGCCTAGCCTCTCCCACGCGGGGGGCAGGCCAGAACGCGGGGGGCCAGGGCCCGAAGGCAGCCCCCCCGCGGGCGAGAGAGCAAGCCAGCAGGGGCTGTCGCCTGCCGCGGCCAGCGACGTCGGGCTGGCCCCTGCAGCGCCTAGCCTCTCCCACGCGGGGGGCAGGCCAGAACGCGGGGGGCCAGGGCCCGAAGGCAGCCCCCCCGCGGGCGAGAGAGCAAGCCAGCAGGGGCTGTCGCCTGCCGCGGCCAGCGACGTCGGGCTGGCCCCTGCCGCGGCCAGCGATGTCGGGCTGTCGCCTGCCGCGGCCAGCGACGTCGGGCTGGCCCCTGCAGCGCCTAGCCTCTCCCACGCAGGGGGCAGGCCAGAACGCGGGGGGCCAGGGCCCGAAGGCAGCCCCCCCGCGGGCGAGAGAGCAAGCCAGCAGGGGCTGTCCGCGCGTCGCGCAGCGCGGCATGGCTGCGGGGGCCGCGCGCGCGCGCCCAAGCGCCCAAGGGCCCCAGGCCCTCAGGCCCCAGCGCCCCAGCGCCCAGCGCGGGCGGGCGCGCGCGCGCGTGTGGTCTTTGAGGGGCGCCGGCCTGGTGGCTCCCTAAAGAGCAATAAGTGTCATTGCAGCTCTGGCAGGGGGAGACACTACTAGGTCCCAGCTGTCACCCCCCCTCTAAAAAATTCATTTCTTGGTATTTTGAGCTGAAATTTTGCACAGAGGTTGGCAAAAATCCAATCCACCTTCATTAATTTTCCCAGAATTTTTCGAGGTCGGGAAGTATTTGTTTTAATTTTCCTACCATTAGAAATCGAGTAAATCCGCAAAACTAGGAACCGGCCCGGAATGACCCCAAATTCAGTGGGCAGCCTCATAAAAATATGGCTGATTTTACTGGATTGGTTTCATGTGGAAAGCACGACGTTTTCTTGTAGGAATGCGGGAACCCCGGCAGCTCGCCTGCCGCGGCCAGCGACGTCGGGGACGCTGGCCTGCGCTGTCGAGCCCGCGAGGGCTGTCTCCGCGGCAGGCCCCCCCTGAACGGGGCACGACAGGCCACCGCGCTGGCTCGTCCAGCGTCGACAGTCCCTCGTCCAGGTTTCAGATCGCGCCAAGTCGAACCCATGACCTGCTCAAGCCATCGTGCGCTGCCGAATTCGCATCTGCGTGCAGGCTGCCACTCCACGCGGCAGCCCCTGTTTTCGTCAGCGTGCCCCCCTGACGAATTTTCCTGCCTGGCCCAGTCCAGCGTCCAGCCCCTGTTCGTCGAAAAATCTGCGCTGCCGATTTTCCACGCGGCAGCCCCTCTTTTCGTCAGCGTGCCCCCCTGACGAATTTTCCTGCCTGGCCCGGCCAGTCCAGCCCCTGTTCGTCGAAAAATCTGCGCTGCCGATTTTCCACGCGGCAGCCCCTCTTTTCGTCAGCGTGCCCCCCTGACGAATTTTCCTGCCTGGCCTGGCCGGTCCAGCATCCAGCCCCTGTTCGTCGAAAAATCTGCGCTGCCGATTTTCCACGCGGCAGCCCCTGTTTTCCTCAGCGTGCCCCCCTGACGAATGTTCGTCGAAAAATCTGCGCTGCCGATTTTCCACGCGGCAGCCCCTCTTTTCGTCAGCGTGCCCCCCTGACGAATGTTCGTCGAAAAATCTGCGCTGCCGATTTTCCACGCGGCAGCCCCTCTTTTCGTCAGCGTGCCCCCTGACGAATTTTCCTGCCTGGCCCAGTCCAGCGTCCAGCCCCTGTTCGTCGAAAAACCTGCGCTGCCGATTTTCCACGCGGCAGCCCCTCTTTTCGTCAGCGTGCCCCCCTGACGAATTTTCCTGCCTGGCCCGGCCAGTCCAGCCCCTGTTCGTCGAAAAATCTGCGCTGCCGATTTTCCACGCGGCAGCCCCTCTTTTCGTCAGCGTGCCCCCCTGACGAATTTTCCTGCCTGGCCCGGCCGGTCCAGCCCCTGTTCGTCGAAAAATCTGCGCTGCCGATTTTCCACTCCGCAGCCCCTGTTTTCGTCAGCGTGGCCCCCTGACGAATTTTCCTGCCTGGCCCGGCCAGTCCAGCGCCCAGCCCCTGTTCGTCGAAAAATCTGCGCTGCCGATTTTCCCCGACGAACCTGCAGCTGCACAAATCCGCGCTGCCACTGCCCCATTGTCTGGACCAACAGTCTTTTCCATCAAGCCCTGGACTATAAATCGTCCAGACTCATCGCCAGCACCCGCTGCCGATTCTGCCGACTTTGCCGATTTCGTCGGCGCTGCCGATTCCAACACTGCACCCACCGTGTCTAAACCAGCGCTGTTTCGTCAGCGTGTCCCCTTGACGAA
>NC_084853.1:4974367-4976867 GCF_951802175.1 Populus nigra
CTGCTGGCACTGCTAGAGTGATTGTGTTATGGAATCCCTCTACTGTGCATGTTGATGTGCTTGATTCTTCTCCCCAGTTTATTCATGTTTCCATTCGATGCTTATCTTCTCATCTTACTTTTGCGGCTTCTTTTGTTTATGGTTATAATACCATCTCTGGCCGTAGACCTCTATGGGATAGCCTCAAATCCTGGGCTTCATCTGGTCCCTGGCTTGTTTTGGGAGATTTCAACTCCACTCTTTCTCAGGATGACAAATACAATGGTGAACCGGTCTCCTCCTATGAAGTCTCTGATTTTCGAGCATGCTGCTCAGAGCTTGGGCTTTCAGATCTCAACTACACTGGCTGTCATTATACTTGGTCCAATGGGACTGTTTGGACTAAAATTGATCGTGTTCTAGCCAACCCTTCGTGGAACAATCTTCAGTTCACCTCTCATGTGCATTTCCAGACTCCAGGTGCTTTCTCTGATCA
Organism: Populus nigra; assembly: GCF_951802175.1. Taxonomy (NCBI): domain Eukaryota; kingdom Viridiplantae; phylum Streptophyta; class Magnoliopsida; order Malpighiales; family Salicaceae; genus Populus; species Populus nigra. The sequence continues at coordinate 4,974,843 of NC_084853.1, forward strand.
CTCAGGAGCCCATGTTTGCATTGGTGGCAGTTCTCCCCCAGGACGTCGGCCATTTAAGTTTTTCAATATGTGGGTTGAACACTCGGAGTATGCAAGCCTGATCTCTGCTGGCTGGCAACTTCCACCCGAAGGCTCTCCCATGTTCAATTTGTGTAGGAAGCTCAAATCTCTAAAGCAACCCCTAAAGCGTCTGAACAAGCTGCATTTCAGCCACATTTCGGAGAGAGTTGCTAGAATGGAGGCTGATTTGGAGCACCATCATCACCTTTTGCATGATTCTAGAGATGATATATCTCTCCTGAACCGGGTCAATGCACTAAAGATTAAGCTCCTTCATCTTAAATCTGCTGAGCAAGCGTTCTTCTCTCAGAAGCTGAAATGCACTTTCTTTCAGGACAGTGATAGAGGTACCAGTTTCTTTCATTCTTTGATGAGCCACAGACATAGGAAAAGCTTCATTCCTGCTCTCCAGTGTAGCAACGGGGCTCTCACTACTTCTTTAGATGAAGTTGGTGCTGAATTTGTTCATTTCTATCAGAGTCTTCTTGGTACCTCCTCGGCTATATCTCCCATTGATGAGGAAGTTGTACATAGTGGCCCTTGTCTGGACCCTAATCACTCTGCTTCTCTTCTCGCTCCTGTCACCAATGAAGCCATCAAGGATGCTCTCTTTAGTGTGGACAACAATAAAGCTCCTGGCCCGGATGGTTTCTCTTCTCTTTTTTTCAAACAGTCATGGGATATTGTAGGAGCTGATTTTTGTGAGGCAGTAAAGGATTTCTTTTCCTCTGGTCGGATCCTAAAGCAGATCAACCATTCCATTATTGCACTGGTTCCAAAATCTGCTAATGTTAATTCTGCAAATGATTTTCGGCCCATTTCATGTTGCAACGTGGTTTACAAAGTCATCTCTAAAATTCTTGCAGGCCGGCTTGGTTCTGCCCTTCAGGGCATCATTAATCCAGCTCAAAACGCTTTCCTTGGTGGGAGAAGCATGACTGATAACATCCATTTGACACAAGAATTACTCAGGCACTATGGTAGGAAGAGGACCTCTGCCCGATGCCTCATCAAAGTTGATTTCAAGAAAGCATTTGATTCGGTGCAATGGCCTTTTCTCAGAGCTCTCCTCCATTTGCTTGGTTTTCCCCAGCGTTTTGTTCATCTTGTGATGCTATGTGTGGAAACCTCTTCATACTCTGTTGCGGTTAATGGCAATCTTTATGGCTTCTTCCCTGGCAAATGTGGAGTTCGGCAAGGTGACCCTCTCTCTCCATATCTATTCTTAATATGTATGGAATACTTCTCCCGTATGCTGGGCATGGCCAGTCAGCAGCCAGCTTTTCATTTTCACCCAAAGTGTGCGCCTCATCATATTTGTCATCTTGCATTCGCTGATGATGTTCTCCTTCTATGCCGAGGGGATTGTTCTTCTGTACAAATTCTGGTTGACCAACTCCATGCTTTTGGCCGAGCTTCAGGACTTCATATTAATGCATCAAAATCCTTCATATATTTTGGTGGTGTTGGTGACAGCTTGAAGCAAACTATCCTCCAATACTCTGGTTTTTCGGAAGGTAGCTTTCCCTTCAAATATCTTGGGGTTCCCCTCAGCCCTCACAGGCTTCTGGCTAGCCAGTTCTATCCCCTCCTGCATCAACTTGAAACTGTTATTCAAAGCTGGATGGGCAAAAACTTGTCCTATGCTGGGCGGCTGGAACTCCTTCGCTCTGTTTTATTTGGAATGGTTCAATTTTGGCTTACTATTTTTCCCATGCCTGAGAGTGTTCTCAAACAAATTACTAGTCTTTGCAGGAATTTCCTTTGGACTGGTAGTACATTCAGGAATAAGTCTGCACTGGTTGCTTGGAAGAACGTCTGCTTGCCAAAGGCTGAAGGCGGCCTTGGTTTATATGACATCACAGCAAGGAACAATTGCTTTCTTGTGAAGCAGCTCTGGAATATTCACATGAAAGCTGACTCTATTTGGATACGTTGGGTGCACCACTTTTATTTGCAAGACAC
>NC_084853.1:4991867-4994367 GCF_951802175.1 Populus nigra
TGTGGAAAGCACGACGTTTTCTTGTAGGAATGCGGGAACCCCGGCAGCTCGCCTGCCGCGGCCAGCGACGTCGGGGACGCTGGCCTGCGCTGTCGAGCCCGCGAGGGCTGTCTCCGCGGCAGGCCCCCCCTGAACGGGGCACGACAGGCCACCGCGCTGGCTCGTCCAGCGTCGACAGTCCCTCGTCCAGGTTTCAGATCGCGCCAAGTCGAACCCATGACCTGCTCAAGCCATCGTGCGCTGCCGAATTCGCATCTGCGTGCAGGCTGCCACTCCACGCGGCAGCCCCTGTTTTCGTCAGCGTGCCCCCCTGACGAATTTTCCTGCCTGGCCCAGTCCAGCGTCCAGCCCCTGTTCGTCGAAAAATCTGCGCTGCCGATTTTCCACGCGACAGCCCCTCTTTTCGTCAGCGTGCCCCCCTGACGAATTTTCCTGCCTGGCCCGGCCAGTCCAGCCCCTGTTCGTCGAAAAATCTGCGCTGCCGATTTTCCACGCGGCAGCCCCTCTTTTCGTCAGCGTGCCCCCCTGACGAATTTTCCTGCCTGGCCCGGCCGGTCCAGCATCCAGCCCCTGTTCGTCGAAAAATCTGCGCTGCCGATTTTCCACGCGGCAGCCCCTGTTTTCCTCAGCGTGCCCCCCTGACGAATGTTCGTCGAAAAATCTGCGCTGCCGATTTTCCACGCGGCAGCCCCTCTTTTCGTCAGCGTGCCCCCCTGACGAATGTTCGTCGAAAAATCTGCGCTGCCGATTTTCCACGCGGCAGCCCCTCTTTTCGTCAGCGTGCCCCCTGACGAATTTTCCTGCCTGGCCCAGTCCAGCGTCCAGCCCCTGTTCGTCGAAAAACCTGCGCTGCCGATTTTCCACGCGGCAGCCCCTCTTTTCGTCAGCGTGCCCCCCTGACGAATTTTCCTGCCTGGCCCGGCCAGTCCAGCCCCTGTTCGTCGAAAAATCTGCGCTGCCGATTTTCCACGCGGCAGCCCCTCTTTTCGTCAGCGTGCCCCCCTGACGAATTTTCCTGCCTGGCCCGGCCGGTCCAGCCCCTGTTCGTCGAAAAATCTGCGCTGCCGATTTTCCACTCCGCAGCCCCTATTTTCGTCAGCGTGGCCCCCTGACGAATTTTCCTGCCTGGCCCGGCCAGTCCAGCGCCCAGCCCCTGTTCGTCGAAAAATCTGCGCTGCCGATTTTCCCCGACGAACCTGCAGCTGCACAAATCCGCGCTGCCACTGCCCCATTGTCTGGACCAACAGTCTTTTCCATCAAGCCCTGGACTATAAATCGTCCAGACTCATCGCCAGCACCCGCTGCCGATTCTGCCGACTTTGCCGATTTCGTCGGCGCTGCCGATTCCAACACTGCACCCACCGTGTCTAAACCAGCGCTGTTTCGTCAGCGTGTCCCCTTGACGAATTTCCCTGCCTGGCCTGGACAGTCCATCTTCCAGCCCATGTTCATCGAAAAATCTGCGCTGCCGATTTCCCCGACGAACCTGCAGCTGCACAAATCTGCGCTGCCGATTTCCCCCCCTGTCGGCATGGCTGCCGCTGCCCCGATGTCCAGGCCAACAGTCTTTTTTGTCGACTTTGCCGATTTTGTCCGCGCTGCCGATTCCAACACTACCCCCTGCATCCAAACCAGCATTGTTTCGTCAGCTCTTCCCCTGACGATTTTAGCCCTGTAACAAACAGTAGGCCTCCAATCCCGCCAACGGGAGCCAAGTTGATAGGGAAGAGAATTGAATGACGCGCCTGGTCCTCGCACCCCGCCACCCGAGGGGCCTTTTTCCCGGCAGCCTCTGAAAAACTCTAGCTTTCACGGTCCTCGCCGCCCCTCACCACCATGGCAGGCCTCTAATCCCACCCATCAGCAGTTGTAGCCGATAGGGCAGTGATTTGAATGACGCGTCGCGGGCCGCCGGGTCATCTCACCCGGCCATTAATTGGAGCGTTTTTGGCTGGCCGAGGATGGGGGGATGGATCTCTTCTTCCGAAAAAGCAAACAGTACATCGGGAGTTATGTTGACGGGGCATGGAATTGAATGACCCGTCGCGGGCCGCCGGGTCATCTCACCCGGCCATCCCGGGGAGCGTTTTTCCCGGCAGCATCGGGGAAACTCTTGCTTTCACTGCCCGCTGCCCAAGTCCCCACTCGCATCGGCCCCCCGCGCCAACAAGCCAACGCTGCCGAATCGGCAGACACTGCTGCCGAATCTGCCGACACTGCCCCGCGGGCTGCCACTGCCCCAGTGTCTAAACCAGCGGTCTTTCTCATCGAGCCTTGGACTATCCAGTCCGTCCTGACTCATCGCCAGCACCTGCTGCCGATTCTGCCGACTTTCTCGGCGCTGCCGATTCCAACACTGCGCCCACCGTGTCTGAACCAGCGCTGTTTCGTCAGCGTGTCCCCTCGACGAATTTTCCTGCCTGGCCTGGACAGTCCACCGTCCAGCCCGTGTTCGTCGAAAAATCTGCGCTGCCGATTCTGCCGACTTTGCCGATTTCGT
>NC_084853.1:5004367-5006867 GCF_951802175.1 Populus nigra
GCCGCGGCCAGCGACGTCGGGCTGGCCCTTGCAGCGCCTAGCCTCTCCCACGCGGGGGGCAGGCCAGAACGCGGGGGGCCAGGGCCCGAAGGCAGCCCCCCCGCGGGCGAGAGAGCAAGCCAGCAGGGGCTGTCGCCTGCCGCGGCCAGCGACGTCGGGCTGGCCCCTGCCGCGGCCAGCGATGTCGGGCTGTCGCCTGCCGCGGCCAGCGACGTCGGGCTGGCCCCTGCAGCGCCTAGCCTCTCCCACGCAGGGGGCAGGCCAGAACGCGGGGGGCCAGGGCCCGAAGGCAGCCCCCCCGCGGGCGAGAGAGCAAGCCAGCAGGGGCTGTCCGCGCGTCGCGCAGCGCGGCATGGCTGCGGGGGCCGCGCGCGCGCGCCCAAGCGCCCAAGGGCCCCCAAGGGCCCCAGGCCCTCAGGCCCCAGCGCCCCAGCGCCCAGCGCGGGCGGGCGCGCGCGCGCGTGTGGTCTTTGAGGGGCGCCGGCCTGGTGGCTCCCTAAAGAGCAATAAGTGTCATTGCAGCTCTGGCAGGGGGAGACACTACTAGGTCCCAGCTGTCACCCCCCCTCTAAAAAATTCATTTCTTGGTATTTTGAGCTGAAATTTTGCACAGAGGTTGGCAAAAATCCAATCCACCTTCATTAATTTTCCCAGAATTTTTCGAGGTCGGGAAGTATTTGTTTTAATTTTCCTACCATTAGAAATCGAGTAAATCCGCAAAACTAGGAACCGGCCCGGAATGACCCCAAATTCAGTGGGCAGCCTCATAAAAATATGGCTGATTTTACTGGATTGGTTTCATGTGGAAAGCACGACGTTTTCTTGTAGGAATGCGGGAACCCCGGCAGCTCGCCTGCCGCGGCCAGCGACGTCGGGGACGCTGGCCTGCGCTGTCGAGCCCGCGAGGGCTGTCTCCGCGGCAGGCCCCCCCTGAACGGGGCACGACAGGCCACCGCGCTGGCTCGTCCAGCGTCGACAGTCCCTCGTCCAGGTTTCAGATCGCGCCAAGTCGAACCCATGACCTGCTCAAGCCATCGTGCGCTGCCGAATTCGCATCTGCGTGCAGGCTGCCACTCCACGCGGCAGCCCCTGTTTTCGTCAGCGTGCCCCCCTGACGAATTTTCCTGCCTGGCCCAGTCCAGCGTCCAGCCCCTGTTCGTCGAAAAATCTGCGCTGCCGATTTTCCACGCGGCAGCCCCTCTTTTCGTCAGCGTGCCCCCCTGACGAATTTTCCTGCCTGGCCCGGCCAGTCCAGCCCCTGTTCGTCGAAAAATCTGCGCTGCCGATTTTCCACGCGGCAGCCCCTCTTTTCGTCAGCGTGCCCCCCTGACGAATTTTCCTGCCTGGCCCGGCCGGTCCAGCATCCAGCCCCTGTTCGTCGAAAAATCTGCGCTGCCGATTTTCCACGCGGCAGCCCCTGTTTTCCTCAGCGTGCCCCCCTGACGAATGTTCGTCGAAAAATCTGCGCTGCCGATTTTCCACGCGGCAGCCCCTCTTTTCGTCAGCGTGCCCCCCTGACGAATGTTCGTCGAAAAATCTGCGCTGCCGATTTTCCACGCGGCAGCCCCTCTTTTCGTCAGCGTGCCCCCTGACGAATTTTCCTGCCTGGCCCAGTCCAGCGTCCAGCCCCTGTTCGTCGAAAAACCTGCGCTGCCGATTTTCCACGCGGCAGCCCCTCTTTTCGTCAGCGTGCCCCCCTGACGAATTTTCCTGCCTGGCCCGGCCAGTCCAGCCCCTGTTCGTCGAAAAATCTGCGCTGCCGATTTTCCACGCGGCAGCCCCTCTTTTCGTCAGCGTGCCCCCCTGACGAATTTTCCTGCCTGGCCCGGCCGGTCCAGCCCCTGTTCGTCGAAAAATCTGCGCTGCCGATTTTCCACTCCGCAGCCCCTGTTTTCGTCAGCGTGGCCCCCTGACGAATTTTCCTGCCTGGCCCGGCCAGTCCAGCGCCCAGCCCCTGTTCGTCGAAAAATCTGCGCTGCCGATTTTCCCCGACGAACCTGCAGCTGCACAAATCCGCGCTGCCACTGCCCCATTGTCTGGACCAACAGTCTTTTCCATCAAGCCCTGGACTATAAATCGTCCAGACTCATCGCCAGCACCCGCTGCCGATTCTGCCGACTTTGCCGATTTCGTCGGCGCTGCCGATTCCAACACTGCACCCACCGTGTCTAAACCAGCGCTGTTTCGTCAGCGTGTCCCCTTGACGAATTTCCCTGCCTGGCCTGGACAGTCCATCTTCCAGCCCATGTTCATCGAAAAATCTGCGCTGCCGATTTCCCCGACGAACCTGCAGCTGCACAAATCTGCGCTGCCGATTTCCCCCCCTGTCGGCATGGCTGCCGCTGCCCCGATGTCCAGGCCAACAGTCTTTTTTGTCGACTTTGCCGATTTTGTCCGCGCTGCCGATTCCAACACTACCCCCTGCATCCAAACCAGCATTGTTTCGTCAGCTCTTCCCCTGACGATTTTAGCCCTGTAACAAACAGTAGGCCTCCAATCC
>NC_084853.1:5016867-5021867 GCF_951802175.1 Populus nigra
GCCGCCGTGACGTCGCGGCAAGCAGACAGCCGCGCAGCAGCTGCCAGCACCTTGGCACAAGCACGGCAAATGAATGCCACGCCCACGCCGCGGATAAGCAGCCCCAACGCGCCCGACGGCTTGGAGCGGGTCCCGAAGACGGTGGCCGGAATCGGGTCGTCGCCGGCCGGAAAACGGGTCATCGATGCCGGCAATACTTCAGGCCATGAGGCCCCCCACCTTAGTCCGAGTTTAGCAACAGCCCACATATCCCCCGCGGCAGGCCTATGGGCGCCAGGCCAGCGCGCCCCATGGCCAGTCAGGGGGCACCCCCCTAAAGAGCAATAAGTGTCATTGAAGCTCTGGCAGGGGGAGACACTACTAGGTCCCAGCTGTCACCCCCCCTCTAAAAAATTCATTTCTTGGTATTTTGAGCTGAAATTTTGCACAGAGGTTGGCAAAAATCCAATCCAACTTTATTAATTTTTCCAGAATTTTTCGAGGTCGGGAAGTATTTTTTTTTATTTTCCTACCATTAAAAATCGAGGAAATCGGAAAAAATAGGAACCGGCTCGGAATGACCCCAAATTCAGTGGGCAGCCTCATAAAAATATGGCTGATTTTACTGGATTGATTTCATGTGGAAAGCACGACGTTTTGTTGTAGGAATGCGGGAACCCCGGCGGCTCGCCTGCCGCGGCCAGCGACGTCGGGCTGGCCCCTGCAGCGCCTAGCCTCTCCCACGCGGGGGGCAGCCAGAACGCGGGGGGCCAGGGCCCGAAGGCAGCCCCCCCGCGGGCGAGAGAGCAAGCCAGCAGGGGCTGTCCGCGCGTCGCGCAGCGCGGCATGGCTGCGGGGGCCGCGCGCGCGCGCCCAAGCACCCAAGGGCCCCCAAGGGCCCCAGGCCCTCAGGCCCCAGCGCCCCAGCGCCCAGCGCGGGCGGGCGCGCGCGCGCGCGTGGTCTTTGAGGGGCGCCGGCCTGGTGGCTCCCTAAAGAGCAATAAGTGTCATTGCAGCTCTGGCAGGGGGAGACACTACTAGGTCCCAGCTGTCACCCCCCCTCTAAAAAATTCATTTCTTGGTATTTTGAGCTGAAATTTTGCACAGAGGTTGGCAAAAATCCAATCCACCTTCATTAATTTTCCCAGAATTTTTCGAGGTCGGGAAGTATTTGTTTTAATTTTCCTACCATTAGAAATCGAGTAAATCCGCAAAACTAGGAACCGGCCCGGAATGACCCCAAATTCAGTGGGCAGCCTCATAAAAATATGGCTGATTTTACTGGATTGGTTTCATGTGGAAAGCACGACGTTTTCTTGTAGGAATGCGGGAACCCCGGCAGCTCGCCTGCCGCGGCCAGCGACGTCGGGGACGCTGGCCTGCGCTGTCGAGCCCGCGAGGGCTGTCTCCGCGGCAGGCCCCCCCTGAACGGGGCACGACAGGCCACCGCGCTGGCTCGTCCAGCGTCGACAGTCCCTCGTCCAGGTTTCAGATCGCGCCAAGTCGAACCCATGACCTGCTCAAGCCATCGTGCGCTGCCGAATTCGCATCTGCGTGCAGGCTGCCACTCCACGCGGCAGCCCCTGTTTTCGTCAGCGTGCCCCCCTGACGAATTTTCCTGCCTGGCCCAGTCCAGCGTCCAGCCCCTGTTCGTCGAAAAATCTGCGCTGCCGATTTTCCACGCGGCAGCCCCTCTTTTCGTCAGCGTGCCCCCCTGACGAATTTTCCTGCCTGGCCCGGCCAGTCCAGCCCCTGTTCGTCGAAAAATCTGCGCTGCCGATTTTCCACGCGGCAGCCCCTCTTTTCGTCAGCGTGCCCCCCTGACGAATTTTCCTGCCTGGCCCGGCCGGTCCAGCATCCAGCCCCTGTTCGTCGAAAAATCTGCGCTGCCGATTTTCCACGCGGCAGCCCCTGTTTTCCTCAGCGTGCCCCCCTGACGAATGTTCGTCGAAAAATCTGCGCTGCCGATTTTCCACGCGGCAGCCCCTCTTTTCGTCAGCGTGCCCCCCTGACGAATGTTCGTCGAAAAATCTGCGCTGCCGATTTTCCACGCGGCAGCCCCTCTTTTCGTCAGCGTGCCCCCTGACGAATTTTCCTGCCTGGCCCAGTCCAGCGTCCAGCCCCTGTTCGTCGAAAAACCTGCGCTGCCGATTTTCCACGCGGCAGCCCCTCTTTTCGTCAGCGTGCCCCCCTGACGAATTTTCCTGCCTGGCCCGGCCAGTCCAGCCCCTGTTCGTCGAAAAATCTGCGCTGCCGATTTTCCACGCGGCAGCCCCTCTTTTCGTCAGCGTGCCCCCCTGACGAATTTTCCTGCCTGGCCCGGCCGGTCCAGCCCCTGTTCGTCGAAAAATCTGCGCTGCCGATTTTCCACTCCGCAGCCCCTGTTTTCGTCAGCGTGGCCCCCTGACGAATTTTCCTGCCTGGCCCGGCCAGTCCAGCGCCCAGCCCCTGTTCGTCGAAAAATCTGCGCTGCCGATTTTCCCCGACGAACCTGCAGCTGCACAAATCCGCGCTGCCACTGCCCCATTGTCTGGACCAACAGTCTTTTCCATCAAGCCCTGGACTATAAATCGTCCAGACTCATCGCCAGCACCCGCTGCCGATTCTGCCGACTTTGCCGATTTCGTCGGCGCTGCCGATTCCAACACTGCACCCACCGTGTCTAAACCAGCGCTGTTTCGTCAGCGTGTCCCCTTGACGAATTTCCCTGCCTGGCCTGGACAGTCCATCTTCCAGCCCATGTTCATCGAAAAATCTGCGCTGCCGATTTCCCCGACGAACCTGCAGCTGCACAAATCTGCGCTGCCGATTTCCCCCCCTGTCGGCATGGCTGCCGCTGCCCCGATGTCCAGGCCAACAGTCTTTTTTGTCGACTTTGCCGATTTTGTCTGCGCTGCCGATTCCAACACTACCCCCTGCATCCAAACCAGCATTGTTTCGTCAGCTCTTCCCCTGACGATTTTAGCCCTGTAACAAACAGTAGGCCTCCAATCCCGCCAACGGGAGCCAAGTTGATAGGGAAGAGAATTGAATGACGCGCCTGGTCCTCGCACCCCGCCACCCGAGGGGCCTTTTTCCCGGCAGCCTCTGAAAAACTCTAGCTTTCACGGTCCTCGCCGCCCCTCACCACCATGGCAGGCCTCTAATCCCACCCATCAGCAGTTGTAGCCGATAGGGCAGTGATTTGAATGACGCGTCGCGGGCCGCCGGGTCATCTCACCCGGCCATTAATTGGAGCGTTTTTGGCTGGCCGAGGATGGGGGGATGGATCTCTTCTTCCGAAAAAGCAAACAGTACATCGGGAGTTATGTTGACGGGGCATGGAATTGAATGACCCGTCGCGGGCCGCCGGGTCATCTCACCCGGCCATCCCGGGGAGCGTTTTTCCCGGCAGCATCGGGGAAACTCTTGCTTTCACTGCCCGCTGCCCAAGTCCCCACTCGCATCGGCCCCCCGCGCCAACAAGCCAACGCTGCCGAATCGGCAGACACTGCTGCCGAATCTGCCGACACTGCCCCGCGGGCTGCCACTGCCCCAGTGTCTAAACCAGCGGTCTTTCTCATCGAGCCTTGGACTATCCAGTCCGTCCTGACTCATCGCCAGCACCTGCTGCCGATTCTGCCGACTTTGCCGATTTTCTCGGCGCTGCCGATTCCAACACTGCGCCCACCGTGTCTGAACCAGCGCTGTTTCGTCAGCGTGTCCCCTCGACGAATTTTCCTGCCTGGCCTGGACAGTCCACCGTCCAGCCCGTGTTCGTCGAAAAATCTGCGCTGCCGATTCTGCCGACTTTCCCGATTTCGTCGGCGCTGCCGATTCCAACACTGCCCGCCGTGCCTGAACCAGCGCTGTTTCGTCAGCGTGTCCCCTCGACAAATTTTCCTGCCTGGCCTGGACAGTCCATCGCCCAGCCCATGTTCGTCGCAAAATCTGCGCTGCCGATTTTCCCCGACGAACCTGCAGCCGCACAAATCTGCGCTGCCGAATCTGCCGACACTGTCCCGCGGGCTGCCACTGCCCCAGTGTCTAAACCAGCAGTCTTTCTCGTCGAGCCTTGGACTATCCAGCCCGTCCAGACCCATCGCCAGCACCCGCTGCCGATTCTGCCGACTTTGCCGATTTCGTCGGCGCTGCCGATTCCACCACTGCCCGCCGTGCCTGAACCAGCGCTGTTTCGTCAGCGTGTCCCCTCGATGAATTTTCCTGCATGGCCCGGCCAGTCCAGCGTCCAGCCCATGTTCGTCGAAAAATCTGCGCTGCCGATTCTGCCGACTTTGCCGATTTCGTCGGCGCTGCCGATTCCAACACTGCCCGCCGTGCCTGAACCAGCGCTGTTTCGTCAGCGTGTCCCCTCGACAAATTTTCCTGCCTGGCCTGGACAGTCCATCGTCCAGCCCATGTTCGTCGAAAAATCTGCGCTGCCGATTTTCCCCGACGAACCTGCAGCCGCACAAATCTGCGCTGCCGAATCTGCCGACGCTGTCCCGCGGGCTGCCACTGCCCCAGTGTCTCAACCTGCGGTCTTTCTCGTCGAGCCTTGGACTATCCAGCCCGTCCAGACCCATCGCCAGCACCCGCTGCCAATTCTGCCGACTTTGCCGGTTTCATCGGCGCTGCCGATTCCAACACTGCGCCCACCGTGTCTAAACCAGCGCTGTTTCTTCAGCGTGTCCCCTCGATGAATTTTCCTGCATGGCCCGGCCAGTCCAGCGTCCAGCCCATGTTCGTCGAAAAATCTGCGCTGCCGATTCCCCACTGTTGGCATGGCTGCCGCTGCCCCCTTGTCTGGACCAACAGTCTTTTCCGTCAAGCCCTGGACCATAAATCGTGCAGACTCACAGTCAGCACCTGCTGCCGACTTTGCCGATTTCGCCGGCTCTGCCGATTCCGAGCCAACGCTGCCGAAACAGACACTGCTGCCGAATCTGCCGACGCTGTCCCGCGGGCTGCCACTGCCCCAGTGTCTAAGCCAGCAGTCTTTCTCGTCGAGCCTTGGACTATCCAGCCCGTCCAGACTCATC
>NC_084853.1:5031867-5034367 GCF_951802175.1 Populus nigra
CGTCAGCGTGCCCCCCTGACGAATTTTCCTGCCTGGCCCAGTCCAGCGTCCTGCCCCTGTTCGTCGAAAAATCTGCGCTGCCGATTTTCCACGCGGCAGCCCCTCTTTTCGTCAGCGTGCCCCCCTGACGAATTTTCCTGCCTGGCCCGGCCAGTCCAGCCCCTGTTCGTCGAAAAATCTGCGCTGCCGATTTTCCACGCGGCAGCCCCTCTTTTCGTCAGCGTGCCCCCCTGACGAATTTTCCTGCCTGGCCCGGCCGGTCCAGCATCCAGCCCCTGTTCGTCGAAAAATCTGCGCTGCCGATTTTCCACGCGGCAGCCCCTGTTTTCCTCAGCGTGCCCCCCTGACGAATGTTCGTCGAAAAATCTGCGCTGCCGATTTTCCACGCGGCAGCCCCTCTTTTCGTCAGCGTGCCCCCCTGACGAATGTTCGTCGAAAAATCTGCGCTGCCGATTTTCCACGCGGCAGCCCCTCTTTTCGTCAGCGTGCCCCCTGACGAATTTTCCTGCCTGGCCCAGTCCAGCGTCCAGCCCCTGTTCGTCGAAAAATCTGCGCTGCCGATTTTCCACGCGGCAGCCCCTCTTTTCGTCAGCGTGCCCCCCTGACGAATTTTCCTGCCTGGCCCGGCCGGTCCAGCCCCTGTTCGTCGAAAAATCTGCGCTGCCGATTTTCCACTCTGCAGCCCCTGTTTTCGTCAGCGTGGCCCCCTGACGAATTTTCCTGCCTGGCCCGGCCAGTCCAGCGCCCAGCCCCTGTTCGTCGAAAAATCTGCGCTGCCGATTTTCCCCGACGAACCTGCAGCTGCACAAATCCGCGCTGCCACTGCCCCATTGTCTGGACCAACAGTCTTTTCCATCAAGCCCTGGACTATAAATCGTCCAGACTCATCGCCAGCACCCGCTGCCGATTCTGCCGACTTTGCCGATTTCGTCGGCGCTGCCGATTCCAACACTGCACCCACCGTGTCTAAACCAGCGCTGTTTCGTCAGCGTGTCCCCTTGACGAATTTCCCTGCCTGGCCTGGACAGTCCATCTTCCAGCCCATGTTCATCGAAAAATCTGCGCTGCCGATTTCCCCGACGAACCTGCAGCTGCACAAATCTGCGCTGCCGATTTCCCCCCCTGTCGGCATGGCTGCCGCTGCCCCGATGTCCAGACCAACAGTCTTTTTTGTCGACTTTGCCGATTTTGTCCGCGCTGCCGATTCCAACACTACCCCCTGCATCCAAACCAGCATTGTTTCGTCAGCTCTTCCCCTGACGATTTTAGCCCTGTAACAAACAGTAGGCCTCCAATCCCGCCAACGGGAGCCAAGTTGATAGGGAAGAGAATTGAATGACGCGCCTGGTCCTCGCACCCCGCCACCCGAGGGGCCTTTTTCCCGGCAGCCTCTGAAAAACTCTAGCTTTCACGGTCCTCGCCGCCCCTCACCACCATGGCAGGCCTCTAATCCCACCCATCAGCAGTTGTAGCCGATAGGGCAGTGATTTGAATGACGCGTCGCGGGCCGCCGGGTCATCTCACCTGGCCATTAATTGGAGCGTTTTTGGCTGGCCGAGGATGGGGGGATGGATCTCTTCTTCCGAAAAAGCAAACAGTACATCGGGAGTTATGTTGACGGGGCATGGAATTGAATGACCCGTCGCGGGCCGCCGGGTCATCTCACCCGGCCATCCCGGGGAGCGTTTTTCCCGGCAGCATCGGGGAAACTCTTGCTTTCACTGCCCACTGCCCAAGTCCCCACTCGCATCGGCCCCCCGCGCCAACAAGCCAACGCTGCCGAATCGGCAGACACTGCTGCCGAATCTGCCGACACTGCCCCGCGGGCTGCCACTGCCCCAGTGTCTAAACCAGCGGTCTTTCTCATCGAGCCTTGGACTATCCAGTCCGTCCTGACTCATCGCCAGCACCTGCTGCCGATTCTGCCGACTTTGCCGATTTTCTCGGCGCTGCCGATTCCAACACTGCGCCCACCGTGTCTGAACCAGCGCTGTTTCGTCAGCGTGTCCCCTCGACGAATTTTCCTGCCTGGCCTGGACAGTCCACCGTCCAGCCCGTGTTCGTCGAAAAATCTGCGCTGCCGATTCTGCCGACTTTGCCGATTTCGTCGGCGCTGCCGATTCCAACACTGCCCGCCGTGCCTGAACCAGCGCTGTTTCGTCAGCGTGTCCCCTCGACAAATTTTCCTGCCTGGCCTGGACAGTCCATCGCCCAGCCCATGTTCGTCGCAAAATCTGCGCTGCCGATTTTCCCCGACGAACCTGCAGCCGCACAAATCTGCGCTGCCGAATCTGCCGACACTGTCCCGCGGGCTGCCACTGCCCCAGTGTCTAAACCAGCAGTCTTTCTCGTCCAGCCTTGGACTATCCAGCCCGTCCAGACCCATCGCCAGCACCCGCTGCCGATTCTGCCGACTTTGCCGATTTCGTCGGCGCTGCCGATTCCACCACTGCCCGCCGTGCCTGAACCAGCGCTGTTTCGTCAGCGTGTCCCCTCGATG
>NC_084853.1:5044367-5046867 GCF_951802175.1 Populus nigra
CCGCAAAACTAGGAACCGGCCCGGAATGACCCCAAATTCAGTGGGCAGCCTCATAAAAATATGGCTGATTTTACTGGATTGGTTTCATGTGGAAAGCACGACGTTTTCTTGTAGGAATGCGGGAACCCCGGCAGCTCGCCTGCCGCGGCCAGCGACGTCGGGGACGCTGGCCTGCGCTGTCGAGCCCGCGAGGGCTGTCTCCGCGGCAGGCCCCCCCTGAACGGGGCACGACAGGCCACCGCGCTGGCTCGTCCAGCGTCGACAGTCCCTCGTCCAGGTTTCAGATCGCGCCAAGTCGAACCCATGACCTGCTCAAGCCATCGTGCGCTGCCGAATTCGCATCTGCGTGTAGGCTGCCATTCCACGCGGCAGCCCCTGTTTTCGTCAGCGTGCCCCCCTGACGAATTTTCCTGCCTGGCCCAGTCCAGCGTCCAGCCCCTGTTCGTCGAAAAATCTGCGCTGCCGATTTTCCACGCGGCAGCCCCTCTTTTCGTCAGCGTGCCCCCCTGACGAATTTTCCTGCCTGGCCCGGCCAGTCCAGCCCCTGTTCGTCGAAAAATCTGCGCTGCCGATTTTCCACGCGGCAGCCCCTCTTTTCGTCAGCGTGCCCCCCTGACGAATTTTCCTGCCTGGCCCGGCCGGTCCAGCATCCAGCCCCTGTTCGTCGAAAAATCTGCGCTGCCGATTTTCCACGCGGCAGCCCCTGTTTTCCTCAGCGTGCCCCCCTGACGAATGTTCGTCGAAAAATCTGCGCTGCCGATTTTCCACGCGGCAGCCCCTCTTTTCGTCAGCGTGCCCCCCTGACGAATGTTCGTCGAAAAATCTGCGCTGCCGATTTTCCACGCGGCAGCCCCTCTTTTCGTCAGCGTGCCCCCTGACGAATTTTCCTGCCTGGCCCAGTCCAGCGTCCAGCCCCTGTTCGTCGAAAAATCTGCGCTGCCGATTTTCCACGCGGCAGCCCCTCTTTTCGTCAGCGTGCCCCCCTGACGAATTTTCCTGCCTGGCCCGGCCGGTCCAGCATCCAGCCCCTGTTCGTCGAAAAATCTGCGCTGCCGATTTTCCACGCGGCAGCCCCTGTTTTCCTCAGCGTGCCCCCCTGACGAATGTTCGTCGAAAAATCTGCGCTGCCGATTTTCCACGCGGCAGCCCCTCTTTTCGTCAGCGTGCCCCCCTGACGAATGTTCATCGAAAAATCTGCGCTGCCGATTTTCCACGCGGCAGCCCCTCTTTTCGTCAGCGTGCCCCCTGACGAATTTTCCTGCCTGGCCCAGTCCAGCGTCCAGCCCCTGTTCGTCGAAAAATCTGCGCTGCCGATTTTCCACGCGGCAGCCCCTCTTTTCGTCAGCGTGCCCCCCTGACGAATTTTCCTGCCTGGCCCGGCCAGTCCAGCCCCTGTTCGTCGAAAAATCTGCGCTGCCGATTTTCCACGCGGCAGCCCCTCTTTTCGTCAGCGTGCCCCCCTGACGAATTTTCCTGCCTGGCCCGGCCGGTCCAGCCCCTGTTCGTCGAAAAATCTGCGCTGCCGATTTTCCACTCCGCAGCCCCTGTTTTCGTCAGCGTGGCCCCCTGACGAATTTTCCTGCCTGGCCCGGCCAGTCCAGCGCCCAGCCCCTGTTCGTCGAAAAATCTGCGCTGCCGATTTTCCCCGACGAACCTGCAGCTGCACAAATCCGCGCTGCCACTGCCCCATTGTCTGGACCAACAATCTTTTCCATCAAGCCCTGGACTATAAATCGTCCAGACTCATCGCCAGCACCCGCTGCCGATTCTGCCGACTTTGCCGATTTCGTCGGCGCTGCCGATTCCAACACTGCCCGCCGTGCCTGAACCAGCGCTGTTTCGTCAGCGTGTCCCCTTGACGAATTTCCCTGCCTGGCCTGGACAGTCCATCTTCCAGCCCATGTTCATCGAAAAATCTGCGCTGCCGATTTCCCCGACGAACCTGCAGCTGCACAAATCTGCGCTGCCGATTTCCCCCCCTGTCGGCATGGCTGCCGCTGCCCCGATGTCCAGACCAACAGTCTTTTTTGTCGACTTTGCCGATTTTGTCCGCGCTGCCGATTCCAACACTACCCCCTGCATCCAAACCAGCATTGTTTCGTCAGCTCTTCCCCTGACGATTTTAGCCCTGTAACAAACAGTAGGCCTCCAATCCCGCCAACGGGAGCCAAGTTGATAGGGAAGAGAATTGAATGACGCGCCTGGTCCTCGCACCCCGCCACCCGAGGGGCCTTTTTCCCGGCAGCCTCTGAAAAACTCTAGCTTTCACGGTCCTCGCCGCCCCTCACCACCATGGCAGGCCTCTAATCCCACCCATCAGCAGTTGTAGCCGATAGGGCAGTGATTTGAATGACGCGTCGCGGGCCGCCGGGTCATCTCACCTGGCCATTAATTGGAGCGTTTTTGGCTGGCCGAGGATGGGGGGATGGATCTCTTCTTCCGAAAAAGCAAACAGTACATCGGGAGTTATGTTGACGGGGCATGGAATTGAATGACCCGT
>NC_084853.1:5056867-5059367 GCF_951802175.1 Populus nigra
TCGCCTGCCGCGGCCAGCGACGTCGGGCTGGCCCCTGCAGCGCCTAGCCTCTCCCACGCGGGGGGCAGGCCAGAGCGCGGGGGGCCAGGGCCCGAAGGCAGCCCCCCCGCGGGCGAGAGAGCAAGCCAGCAGGGGCTGTCGCCTGCCGCGGCCAGCGACGTCGGGCTGGCCCCTGCAGCGCCTAGCCTCTCCCACGCGGGGGGCAGGCCAGAACGCGGGGGGCCAGGGCCCGAAGGCAGCCCCCCCGCGGGCGAGAGAGCAAGCCAGCAGGGGCTGTCGCCTGCCGCGGCCAGCGACGTCGGGCTGGCCCCTGCCGCGGCCAGCGATGTCGGGCTGTCGCCTGCCGCGGCCAGCGACGTCGGGCTGGCCCCTGCAGCGCCTAGCCTCTCCCACGCAGGGGGCAGGCCAGAACGCGGGGGGCCAGGGCCCGAAGGCAGCCCCCCCGCGGGCGAGAGAGCAAGCCAGCAGGGGCTGTCCGCGCGTCGCGCAGCGCGGCATGGCTGCGGGGGCCGCGCGCGCGCGCCCAAGCGCCCAAGGGCCCCCAAGGGCCCCAGGCCCTCAGGCCCCAGCGCCCCAGCGCCCAGCGCGGGCGGGCGCGCGCGCGCGTGTGGTCTTTGAGGGGCGCCGGCCTGGTGGCTCCCTAAAGAGCAATAAGTGTCATTGCAGCTCTGGCAGGGGGAGACACTACTAGGTCCCAGCTGTCACCCCCCCTCTAAAAAATTCATTTCTTGGTATTTTGAGCTGAAATTTTGCACAGAGGTTGGCAAAAATCCAATCCACCTTCATTAATTTTCCCAGAATTTTTCGAGGTCGGGAAGTATTTGTTTTAATTTTCCTACCATTAGAAATCGAGTAAATCCGCAAAACTAGGAACCGGCCCGGAATGACCCCAAATTCAGTGGCCAGCCTCATAAAAATATGGCTGATTTTACTGGATTGGTTTCATGTGGAAAGCACGACGTTTTCTTGTAGGAATGCGGGAACCCCGGCAGCTCGCCTGCCGCGGCCAGCGACGTCGGGGACGCTGGCCTGCGCTGTCGAGCCCGCGAGGGCTGTCTCCGCGGCAGGCCCCCCCTGAACGGGGCACGACAGGCCACCGCGCTGGCTCGTCCAGCGTCGACAGTCCCTCGTCCAGGTTTCAGATCGCGCCAAGTCGAACCCATGACCTGCTCAAGCCATCGTGCGCTGCCGAATTCGCATCTGCGTGTAGGCTGCCATTCCACGCGGCAGCCCCTGTTTTCGTCAGCGTGCCCCCCTGACGAATTTTCCTGCCTGGCCCAGTCCAGCGTCCTGCCCCTGTTCGTCGAAAAATCTGCGCTGCCGATTTTCCACGCGGCAGCCCCTCTTTTCGTCAGCGTGCCCCCCTGACGAATTTTCCTGCCTGGCCCGGCCAGTCCAGCCCCTGTTCGTCGAAAAATCTGCGCTGCCGATTTTCCACGCGGCAGCCCCTCTTTTCGTCAGCGTGCCCCCCTGACGAATTTTCCTGCCTGGCCCGGCCGGTCCAGCATCCAGCCCCTGTTCGTCGAAAAATCTGCACTGCCGATTTTCCACGCGGCAGCCCCTGTTTTCCTCAGCGTGCCCCCCTGACGAATGTTCGTCGAAAAATCTGCGCTGCCGATTTTCCACGCGGCAGCCCCTCTTTTCGTCAGCGTGCCCCCCTGACGAATGTTCGTCGAAAAATCTGCGCTGCCGATTTTCCACGCGGCAGCCCCTCTTTTCGTCAGCGTGCCCCCTGACGAATTTTCCTGCCTGGCCCAGTCCAGCGTCCAGCCCCTGTTCGTCGAAAAATCTGCGCTGCCGATTTTCCACGCGGCAGCCCCTCTTTTCGTCAGCGTGCCCCCCTGACGAATTTTCCTGCCTGGCCCGGCCGGTCCAGCATCCAGCCCCTGTTCGTCGAAAAATCTGCGCTGCCGATTTTCCACGCGGCAGCCCCTGTTTTCCTCAGCGTGCCCCCCTGACGAATGTTCGTCGAAAAATCTGCGCTGCCGATTTTCCACGCGGCAGCCCCTCTTTTCGTCAGCGTGCCCCCCTGACGAATGTTCGTCGAAAAATCTGCGCTGCCGATTTTCCACGCGGCAGCCCCTCTTTTCGTCAGCGTGCCCCCTGACGAATTTTCCTGCCTGGCCCAGTCCAGCGTCCAGCCCCTGTTCGTCGAAAAATCTGCGCTGCCGATTTTCCACGCGGCAGCCCCTCTTTTCGTCAGCGTGCCCCCCTGACGAATTTTCCTGCCTGGCCCGGCCAGTCCAGCCCCTGTTCGTCGAAAAATCTGCGCTGCCGATTTTCCACGCGGCAACCCCTCTTTTCGTCAGCGTGCCCCCCTGACGAATTTTCCTGCCTGGCCCGGCCGGTCCAGCCCCTGTTCGTCGAAAAATCTGCGCTGCCGATTTTCCACTCCGCAGCCCCTGTTTTCGTCAGCGTGGCCCCCTGACGAATTTTCCTGCCTGGCCCGGCCAGTCCAGCGCCCAGCCCCTGTTCGTCGAAAAATCTGCGCTGCCGATTT
>NC_084853.1:5069367-5074367 GCF_951802175.1 Populus nigra
CAATAAGTGTCATTGAAGCTCTGGCAGGGGGAGACACTACTAGGTCCCAGCTGTCACCCCCCCTCTAAAAAATTCATTTCTTGGTATTTTGAGCTGAAATTTTGCACAGAGGTTGGCAAAAATCCAATCCAACTTTATTAATTTTTCCAGAATTTTTCGAGGTCGGGAAGTATTTTTTTTTATTTTCCTACCATTAAAAATCGAGGAAATCGGAAAAAATAGGAACCGGCTCGGAATGACCCCAAATTCAGTGGGCAGCCTCATAAAAATATGGCTGATTTTACTGGATTGATTTCATGTGGAAAGCACGACGTTTTGTTGTAGGAATGCGGGAACCCCGGCGGCTCGCCTGCCGCGGCCAGCGACGTCGGGCTGGCCCCTGCAGCGCCTAGCCTCTCCCACGCGGGGGGCAGGCCAGAGCGCGGGGGGCCAGGGCCCGAAGGCAGCCCCCCCGCGGGCGAGAGAGCAAGCCAGCAGGGGCTGTCGCCTGCCGCGGCCAGCGACGTCGGGCTGGCCCCTGCAGCGCCTAGCCTCTCCCACGCGGGGGGCAGGCCAGAACGCGGGGGGCCAGGGCCCGAAGGCAGCCCCCCCGCGGGCGAGAGAGCAAGCCAGCAGGGGCTGTCGCCTGCCGCGGCCAGCGACGTCGGGCTGGCCCCTGCCGCGGCCAGCGATGTCGGGCTGTCGCCTGCCGCGGCCAGCGACGTCGGGCTGGCCCCTGCAGCGCCTAGCCTCTCCCACGCAGGGGGCAGGCCAGAACGCGGGGGGCCAGGGCCCGAAGGCAGCCCCCCCGCGGGCGAGAGAGCAAGCCAGCAGGGGCTGTCCGCGCGTCGCGCAGCGCGGCATGGCTGCGGGGGCCGCGCGCGCGCGCGCCAAGCGCCCAAGGGCCCCCAAGGGCCCCAGGCCCTCAGGCCCCAGCGCCCCAGCGCCCAGCGCGGGCGGGCGCGCGCGCGCGTGTGGTCTTTGAGGGGCGCCGGCCTGGTGGCTCCCTAAAGAGCAATAAGTGTCATTGCAGCTCTGGCAGGGGGAGACACTACTAGGTCCCAGCTGTCACCCCCCCTCTAAAAAATTCATTTCTTGGTATTTTGAGCTGAAATTTTGCACAGAGGTTGGCAAAAATCCAATCCACCTTCATTAATTTTCCCAGAATTTTTCGAGGTCGGGAAGTATTTGTTTTAATTTTCCTACCATTAGAAATCGAGTAAATCCGCAAAACTAGGAACCGGCCCGGAATGACCCCAAATTCAGTGGGCAGCCTCATAAAAATATGGCTGATTTTACTGGATTGGTTTCATGTGGAAAGCACGACGTTTTCTTGTAGGAATGCGGGAACCCCGGCAGCTCGCCTGCCGCGGCCAGCGACGTCGGGGACGCTGGCCTGCGCTGTCGAGCCCGCGAGGGCTGTCTCCGCGGCAGGCCCCCCCTGAACGGGGCACGACAGGCCACCGCGCTGGCTCGTCCAGCGTCGACAGTCCCTCGTCCAGGTTTCAGATCGCGCCAAGTCGAACCCATGACCTGCTCAAGCCATCGTGCGCTGCCGAATTCGCATCTGCGTGTAGGCTGCCATTCCACGCGGCAGCCCCTGTTTTCGTCAGCGTGCCCCCCTGATGAATTTTCCTGCCTGGCCCAGTCCAGCGTCCAGCCCCTGTTCGTCGAAAAATCTGCGCTGCCGATTTTCCACGCGGCAGCCCCTCTTTTCGTCAGCGTGCCCCCCTGACGAATTTTCCTGCCTGGCCCGGCCAGTCCAGCCCCTGTTCGTCGAAAAATCTGCGCTGCCGATTTTCCACGCGGCAGCCCCTCTTTTCGTCAGCGTGCCCCCCTGACGAATTTTCCTGCCTGGCCCGGCCGGTCCAGCATCCAGCCCCTGTTCGTCGAAAAATCTGCGCTGCCGATTTTCCACGCGGCAGCCCCTGTTTTCCTCAGCGTGCCCCCCTGACGAATGTTCGTCGAAAAATCTGCGCTGCCGATTTTCCACGCGGCAGCCCCTCTTTTCGTCAGCGTGCCCCCCTGACGAATGTTCGTCGAAAAATCTGCGCTGCCGATTTTCCACGCGGCAGCCCCTCTTTTCGTCAGCGTGCCCCCTGACGAATTTTCCTGCCTGGCCCAGTCCAGCGTCCAGCCCCTGTTCGTCGAAAAATCTGCGCTGCCGATTTTCCACGCGGCAGCCCCTCTTTTCGTCAGCGTGCCCCCCTGACGAATTTTCCTGCCTGGCCCGGCCGGTCCAGCATCCAGCCCCTGTTCGTCGAAAAATCTGCGCTGCCGATTTTCCACGCGGCAGCCCCTGTTTTCCTCAGCGTGCCCCCCTGACGAATGTTCGTCGAAAAATCTGCGCTGCCGATTTTCCACGCGGCAGCCCCTCTTTTCGTCAGCGTGCCCCCCTGACGAATGTTCGTCGAAAAATCTGCGCTGCCGATTTTCCACGCGGCAGCCCCTCTTTTCGTCAGCGTGCCCCCTGACGAATTTTCCTGCCTGGCCCAGTCCAGCGTCCAGCCCCTGTTCGTTGAAAAATCTGCGCTGCCGATTTTCCACGCGGCAGCCCCTCTTTTCGTCAGCGTGCCCCCCTGACGAATTTTCCTGCCTGGCCCGGCCAGTCCAGCCCCTGTTCGTCGAAAAATCTGCGCTGCCGATTTTCCACGCGGCAGCCCCTCTTTTCGTCAGCGTGCCCCCCTGACGAATTTTCCTGCCTGGCCCGGCCGGTCCAGCCCCTGTTCGTCGAAAAATCTGCGCTGCCGATTTTCCACTCCGCAGCCCCTGTTTTCGTCAGCGTGGCCCCCTGACGAATTTTCCTGCCTGGCCCGGCCAGTCCAGCGCCCAGCCCCTGTTCGTCGAAAAATCTGCGCTGCCGATTTTCCCCGACGAACCTGCAGCTGCACAAATCCGCGCTGCCACTGCCCCATTGTCTGGACCAACAATCTTTTCCATCAAGCCCTGGACTATAAATCGTCCAGACTCATCGCCAGCACCCGCTGCCGATTCTGCCGACTTTGCCGATTTCGTCGGCGCTGCCGATTCCAACACTGCCCGCCGTGCCTGAACCAGCGTTGTTTCGTCAGCGTGTCCCCTTGACGAATTTCCCTGCCTGGCCTGGACAGTCCATCTTCCAGCCCATGTTCATCGAAAAATCTGCGCTGCCGATTTCCCCGACGAACCTGCAGCTGCACAAATCTGCGCTGCCGATTTCCCCCCCTGTCGGCATGGCTGCCGCTGCCCCGATGTCCAGACCAACAGTCTTTTTTGTCGACTTTGCCGATTTTGTCCGCGCTGCCGATTCCAACACTACCCCCTGCATCCAAACCAGCATTGTTTCGTCAGCTCTTCCCCTGACGATTTTAGCCCTGTAACAAACAGTAGGCCTCCAATCCCGCCAACGGGAGCCAAGTTGATAGGGAAGAGAATTGAATGACGCGCCTGGTCCTCGCACCCCGCCACCCGAGGGGCCTTTTTCCCGGCAGCCTCTGAAAAACTCTAGCTTTCACGGTCCTCGCCGCCCCTCACCACCATGGCAGGCCTCTAATCCCACCCATCAGCAGTTGTAGCCGATAGGGCAGTGATTTGAATGACGCGTCGCGGGCCTCCGGGTCATCTCACCCGGCCATTAATTGGAGCGTTTTTGGCTGGCCGAGGATGGGGGGATGGATCTCTTCTTCCGAAAAAGCAAACAGTACATCGGGAGTTATGTTGACGGGGCATGGAATTGAATGACCCGTCGCGGGCCGTCGGGTCATCTCACCCGGCCATCCCGGGGAGCGTTTTTCCCGGCAGCATCGGGGAAACTCTTGCTTTCACTGCCCGCTGCCCAAGTCCCCACTCGCATCGGCCCCCCGCGCCAACAAGCCAACGCTGCCGAATCGGCAGACACTGCTGCCGAATCTGCCGACACTGCCCCGCGGGCTGCCACTGCCCCAGTGTCTAAACCAGCGGTCTTTCTCATCGAGCCTTGGACTATCCAGTCCGTCCTGACTCATCGCCAGCACCTGCTGCCGATTCTGCCGACTTTGCCGATTTTCTCGGCGCTGCCGATTCCAACACTGCGCCCACCGTGTCTGAACCAGCGCTGTTTCGTCAGCGTGTCCCCTCGACGAATTTTCCTGCCTGGCCTGGACAGTCCACCGTCCAGCCCGTGTTCGTCGAAAAATCTGCGCTGCCGATTCTGCCGACTTTGCCGATTTCGTCGGCGCTGCCGATTCCAACACTGCCCGCCGTGCCTGAACCAGCGCTGTTTCGTCAGCGTGTCCCCTCGACAAATTTTCCTGCCTGGCCTGGACAGTCCATCGCCCAGCCCATGTTCGTCGCAAAATCTGCGCTGCCGATTTTCCCCGACGAACCTGCAGCCGCACAAATCTGCGCTGCCGAATCTGCCGACACTGTCCCGCGGGCTGCCACTGCCCCAGTGTCTAAACCAGCAGTCTTTCTCGTCGAGCCTTGGACTATCCAGCCCGTCCAGACCCATCGCCAGCACCCGCTGCCGATTCTGCCGACTTTGCCGATTTCGTCGGCGCTGCCGATTCCACCACTGCCCGCCGTGCCTGAACCAGCGCTGTTTCGTCAGCGTGTCCCCTCGATGAATTTTCCTGCATGGCCCGGCCAGTCCAGCGTCCAGCCCATGTTCGTCGAAAAATCTGCGCTGCCGATTCTGCCGACTTTGCCGATTTCGTCGGCGCTGCCGATTCCAACACTGCCCGCCGTGCCTGAACCAGCGCTGTTTCGTCAGCGTGTCCCCTCGACAAATTTTCCTGCCTGGCCTGGACAGTCCATCGTCCAGCCCATGTTCGTCGAAAAATCTGCGCTGCCGATTTTCCCCGACGAACCTGCAGCCGCACAAATCTGCGCTGCCGAATCTGCCAACACTGTCCCGCGGGCTGCCACTGCCCCAGTGTCTCAACCTGCGGTCTTTCTCGTCGAGCCTTGGACTATCCAGCCCGTCCAGACCCATCGCCAGCACCCGCTGCCAATTCTGCCGACTTTGCCGGTTTCATCGGCGCTGCCGATTCCAACACTGCGCC
>NC_084853.1:5085067-5090067 GCF_951802175.1 Populus nigra
GTCCAGGGCTTGACGGAAAAGACTGTTGGTCCAGACAAGGGGGCAGCGGCAGCCATGCCAACAGGGGGGAATCGGCAGCGCAGATTTTTCGACGAACATGGGCTGGACGCTGGACTGGCCGGGCCATGCAGGAAAATTCATCGAGGGGACACGCTGAAGAAACAGCGCTGGTTTAGACACGGTGGGCGCAGTGGTGGAATCGGCAGCGCCGATGAAACCGGCAAAGTCGGCAGAATCGGCAGCGGGTGCTGGCGATGGGTCTGGACGGGCTGGATAGTCCAAGGCTCGACGAGAAAGACCGCAGGTTGAGACACTGGGGCAGTGGCAGCCCGCGGGACAGTGTCGGCAGATTCGGCAGCGCAGATTTGTGCGGCTGCAGGTTCGTCGGGGAAAATCGGCAGCGCAGATTTTGCGACGAACATGGGCTGGGCGATGGACTGTCCAGGCCAGGCAGGAAAATTTGTCGAGGGGACACGCTGACGAAACAGCGCTGGTTCAGGCACGGCGGGCAGTGTTGGAATCGGCAGCGCCGACGAAATCGGCAAAGTCGGCAGAATCGGCAGCGCAGATTTTTCGACGAACATGGGCTGGACGCTGGACTGGCCGGGCCATGCAGGAAAATTCATCGAGGGGACACGCTGACGAAACAGCGCTGGTTCAGGCACGGCAGGCAGTGGTGGAATCGGCAGCGCCGACGAAATCGGCAAAGTCGGCAGAATCGGCAGCGGGTGCTGGCGATGGGTCTGGACGGGCTGGATAGTCCAAGGCTCGACGAGAAAGACTGCTGGTTTAGACACTGGGGCAGTGGCAGCCCGCGGGACAGTGTCGGCAGATTCGGCAGCGCAGATTTGTGCGGCTGCAGGTTCGTCGGGGAAAATCGGCAGCGCAGATTTTGCGACGAACATGGGCTGGGCGATGGACTGTCCAGGCCAGGCAGGAAAATTTGTCGAGGGGACACGCTGACGAAACAGCGCTGGTTCAGGCACGGCGGGCAGTGTTGGAATCGGCAGCGCCGACGAAATCGGCAAAGTCGGCAGAATCGGCAGCGCAGATTTTTCGACGAACACGGGCTGGACGGTGGACTGTCCAGGCCAGGCAGGAAAATTCGTCGAGGGGACACGCTGACGAAACAGCGCTGGTTCAGACACGGTGGGCGCAGTGTTGGAATCGGCAGCGCCGAGAAAATCGGCAAAGTCGGCAGAATCGGCAGCAGGTGCTGGCGATGAGTCAGGACGGACTGGATAGTCCAAGGCTCGATGAGAAAGACCGCTGGTTTAGACACTGGGGCAGTGTCGGCAGATTCGGCAGCAGTGTCTGCCGATTCGGCAGCGTTGGCTTGTTGGCGCGGGGGGCCGATGCGAGTGGGGACTTGGGCAGCGGGCAGTGAAAGCAAGAGTTTCCCCGATGCTGCCGGGAAAAACGCTCCCCGGGATGGCCGGGTGAGATGACCCGGCGGCCCGCGACGGGTCATTCAATTCCATGCCCCGTCAACATAACTCCCGATGTACTGTTTGCTTTTTCGGAAGAAGAGATCCATCCCCCCATCCTCGGCCAGCCAAAAACGCTCCAATTAATGGCCGGGTGAGATGACCCGGCGGCCCGCGACGCGTCATTCAAATCACTGCCCTATCGGCTACAACTGCTGATGGGTGGGATTAGAGGCCTGCCATGGTGGTGAGGGGCGGCGAGGACCGTGAAAGCTAGAGTTTTTCAGAGGCTGCCGGGAAAAAGGCCCCTCGGGTGGCGGGGTGCGAGGACCAGGCGCGTCATTCAATTCTCTTCCCTATCAACTTGGCTCCCGTTGGCGGGATTGGAGGCCTACTGTTTGTTACAGGGCTAAAATCGTCAGGGGAAGAGCTGACGAAACAATGCTGGTTTGGATGCAGGGGGTAGTGTTGGAATCGGCAGCGCGGACAAAATCGGCAAAGTCGACAAAAAAGACTGTTGGTCTGGACATCGGGGCAGCGGCAGCCATGCCGACAGGGGGGGAAATCGGCAGCGCAGATTTGTGCAGCTGCAGGTTCGTCGGGGAAATCGGCAGCGCAGATTTTTCGATGAACATGGGCTGGAAGATGGACTGTCCAGGCCAGGCAGGGAAATACGTCAAGGGGACACGCTGACGAAACAGCGCTGGTTTAGACACGGTGGGTGCAGTGTTGGAATCGGCAGCGCCGACGAAATCGGCAAAGTCGGCAGAATCGGCAGCGGGTGCTGGCGATGAGTCTGGACGATTTATAGTCCAGGGCTTGATGGAAAAGACTGTTGGTCCAGACAATGGGGCAGTGGCAGCGCGGATTTGTGCAGCTGCAGGTTCGTCGGGGAAAATCGGCAGCGCAGATTTTTCGACGAACAGGGGCTGGACCGGCCGGGCCAGGCAGGAAAATTCGTCAGGGGGGCACGCTGACGAAAAGAGGGGCTGCGGAGTGGAAAATCGGCAGCGCAGATTTTTCGACGAACAGGGGCTGGACCGGCCGGGCCAGGCAGGAAAATTCGTCAGGGGGGCACGCTGACGAAAAGAGGGGCTGCCGCGTGGAAAATCGGCAGCGCAGATTTTTCGACGAACAGGGGCTGGACCGGCCGGGCCAGGCAGGAAAATTCGTCAGGGGGGCACGCTGACGAAAAGAGGGGCTGCCGCGTGGAAAATCGGCAGCGCAGATTTTTCGACGAACAGGGGCTGGACCGGCCGGGCCAGGCAGGAAAATTCGTCAGGGGGGCACGCTGACGAAAAGAGGGGCTGCCGCGTGGAAAATCGGCAGCGCAGATTTTTCGACGAACATTCGTCAGGGGGGCACGCTGACGAAAAGAGGGGCTGCCGCGTGGAAAATCGGCAGCGCAGATTTTTCGACGAACAGGGGCTGGACCGGCCGGGCCAGGCAGGAAAATTCGTCAGGGGGGCACGCTGACGAAAAGAGGGGCTGCCGCGTGGAAAATCGGCAGCGCAGATTTTTCGACGAACATTCGTCAGGGGGGCACGCTGACGAAAAGAGGGGCTGCCGCGTGGAAAATCGGCAGCGCAGATTTTTCGACGAACATTCGTCAGGGGGGCACGCTGACGAAAAGAGGGGCTGCCGCGTGGAAAATCGGCAGCGCAGATTTTTCGACGAACAGGGGCTGGATGCTGGACCGGCCGGGCCAGGCAGGAAAATTCGTCAGGGGGGCACGCTGACGAAAAGAGGGGCTGCCGCGTGGAAAATCGGCAGCGCAGATTTTTCGACGAACAGGGGCTGGACGCTGGACTGGGCCAGGCAGGAAAATTCGTCAGGGGGGCACGCTGACGAAAACAGGGGCTGCCGCGTGGAATGGCAGCCTACACGCAGATGCGAATTCGGCAGCGCACGATGGCTTGAGCAGGTCATGGGTTCGACTTGGCGCGATCTGAAACCTGGACGAGGGACTGTCGACGCTGGACGAGCCAGCGCGGTGGCCTGTCGTGCCCCGTTCAGGGGGGGCCTGCCGCGGAGACAGCCCTCGCGGGCTCGACAGCGCAGGCCAGCGTCCCCGACGTCGCTGGCCGCGGCAGGCGAGCTGCCGGGGTTCCCGCATTCCTACAAGAAAACGTCGTGCTTTCCACATGAAACCAATCCAGTAAAATCAGCCATATTTTTATGAGGCTGCCCACTGAATTTGGGGTCATTCCGGGCCGGTTCCTAGTTTTGCGGATTTACTCGATTTCTAATGGTAGGAAAATTAAAACAAATACTTCCCGACCTCGAAAAATTCTGGGAAAATTAATGAAGGTGGATTGGATTTTTGCCAACCTCTGTGCAAAATTTCAGCTCAAAATACCAAGAAATGAATTTTTTAGAGGGGGGGTGACAGCTGGGACCTAGTAGTGTCTCCCCCTGCCAGAGCTGCAATGACACTTATTGCTCTTTAGGGAGCCACCAGGCCGGCGCCCCTCAAAGACCACACGCGCGCGCGCGCCCGCCCGCGCTGGGCGCTGGGGCGCTGGGGCCTGAGGGCCTGGGGCCCTTGGGGGCCCATGGGCGCTTGGGCGCGCGCGCGCGGCCCCCGCAGCCATGCCGCGCTGCGCGACGCGCGGACAGCCCCTGCTGGCTTGCTCTCTCGCCCGCGGGGGGGCTGCCTTCGGGCCCTGGCCCCCCGCGTTCTGGCCTGCCCCCTGCGTGGGAGAGGCTAGGCGCTGCAGGGGCCAGCCCGACGTCGCTGGCCGCGGCAGGCGACAGCCCGACATCGCTGGCCGCGGCAGGGGCCAGCCCGACGTCGCTGGCCGCGGCAGGCGACAGCCCCTGCTGGCTTGCTCTCTCGCCCGCGGGGGGGCTGCCTTCGGGCCCTGGCCCCCCGCGTTCTGGCCTGCCCCCCGCGTGGGAGAGGCTAGGCGCTGCAGGGGCCAGCCCGACGTCGCTGGCCGCGGCAGGCGACAGCCCCTGCTGGCTTGCTCTCTCGCCCGCGGGGGGGCTGCCTTCGGGCCCTGGCCCCCCGCGTTCTGGCCTGCCCCCCGCGTGGGAGAGGCTAGGCGCTGCAGGGGCCAGCCCGACGTCGCTGGCCGCGGCAGGCGAGCCGCCGGGGTTCCCGCATTCCTACAACAAAACGTCGTGCTTTCCACATGAAATCAATCCAGTAAAATCAGCCATATTTTTATGAGGCTGCCCACTGAATTTGGGGTCATTCCGAGCCGGTTCCTATTTTTTCCGATTTCCTCGATTTTTAATGGTAGGAAAATAAAAAAAAATACTTCCCGACCTCGAAAAATTCTGGAAAAATTAATAAAGTTGGATTGGATTTTTGCCAACCTCTGTGCAAAATTTCAGCTCAAAATACCAAGAAATGAATTTTTTAGAGGGGGGGTGACAGCTGGGACCTAGTAGTGTCTCCCCCTGCCAGAGCTTCAATGACACTTATTGCTCTTTAGGGGGGTGCCCCCTGACTGGCCATGGGGCGCGCTGGCCTGGCGCCCATAGGCCTGCCGCGGGGGATATGTGGGCTGTTGCTAAACTCGGACTAAGGTGGGGGGCCTCATGGCCCGAAGTATTGCCGGCATC
>NC_084853.1:5100067-5102567 GCF_951802175.1 Populus nigra
CGTCAACATAACTCCCGATGTACTGTTTGCTTTTTCGGAAGAAGAGATCCATCCCCCCATCCTCGGCCAGCCAAAAACGCTCCAATTAATGGCCGGGTGAGATGACCCGGCGGCCCGCGACGCGTCATTCAAATCACTGCCCTATCGGCTACAACTGCTGATGGGTGGGATTAGAGGCCTGCCATGGTGGTGAGGGGCGGCGAGGACCGTGAAAGCTAGAGTTTTTCAGAGGCTGCCGGGAAAAAGGCCCCTCGGGTGGCGGGGTGCGAGGACCAGGCGCGTCATTCAATTCTCTTCCCTATCAACTTGGCTCCCGTTGGCGGGATTGGAGGCCTACTGTTTGTTACAGGGCTAAAATCGTCAGGGGAAGAGCTGACGAAACAATGCTGGTTTGGATGCAGGGGGTAGTGTTGGAATCGGCAGCGCGGACAAAATCGGCAAAGTCGACAAAAAAGACTGTTGGTCTGGACATCGGGGCAGCGGCAGCCATGCCGACAGGGGGGGAAATCGGCAGCGCAGATTTGTGCAGCTGCAGGTTCGTCGGGGAAATCGGCAGCGCAGATTTTTCGATGAACATGGGCTGGAAGATGGACTGTCCAGGCCAGGCAGGGAAATACGTCAAGGGGACACGCTGACGAAACAGCGCTGGTTTAGACACGGTGGGTGCAGTGTTGGAATCGGCAGCGCCGACGAAATCGGCAAAGTCGGCAGAATCGGCAGCGGGTGCTGGCGATGAGTCTGGACGATTTATAGTCCAGGGCTTGATGGAAAAGACTGTTGGTCCAGACAATGGGGCAGTGGCAGCGCGGATTTGTGCAGCTGCAGGTTCGTCGGGGAAAATCGGCAGCGCAGATTTTTCGACGAACAGGGGCTGGACCGGCCGGGCCAGGCAGGAAAATTCGTCAGGGGGGCACGCTGACGAAAAGAGGGGCTGCGGAGTGGAAAATCGGCAGCGCAGATTTTTCGACGAACAGGGGCTGGACCGGCCGGGCCAGGCAGGAAAATTCGTCAGGGGGGCACGCTGACGAAAAGAGGGGCTGCCGCGTGGAAAATCGGCAGCGCAGATTTTTCGACGAACAGGGGCTGGACCGGCCGGGCCAGGCAGGAAAATTCGTCAGGGGGGCACGCTGACGAAAAGAGGGGCTGCCGCGTGGAAAATCGGCAGCGCAGATTTTTCGACGAACAGGGGCTGGACCGGCCGGGCCAGGCAGGAAAATTCGTCAGGGGGGCACGCTGACGAAAAGAGGGGCTGCCGCGTGGAAAATCGGCAGCGCAGATTTTTCGACGAACATTCGTCAGGGGGGCACGCTGACGAAAAGAGGGGCTGCCGCGTGGAAAATCGGCAGCGCAGATTTTTCGACGAACAGGGGCTGGACCGGCCGGGCCAGGCAGGAAAATTCGTCAGGGGGGCACGCTGACGAAAAGAGGGGCTGCCGCGTGGAAAATCGGCAGCGCAGATTTTTCGACGAACATTCGTCAGGGGGGCACGCTGACGAAAAGAGGGGCTGCCGCGTGGAAAATCGGCAGCGCAGATTTTTCGACGAACATTCGTCAGGGGGGCACGCTGACGAAAAGAGGGGCTGCCGCGTGGAAAATCGGCAGCGCAGATTTTTCGACGAACAGGGGCTGGATGCTGGACCGGCCGGGCCAGGCAGGAAAATTCGTCAGGGGGGCACGCTGACGAAAAGAGGGGCTGCCGCGTGGAAAATCGGCAGCGCAGATTTTTCGACGAACAGGGGCTGGACGCTGGACTGGGCCAGGCAGGAAAATTCGTCAGGGGGGCACGCTGACGAAAACAGGGGCTGCCGCGTGGAATGGCAGCCTACACGCAGATGCGAATTCGGCAGCGCACGATGGCTTGAGCAGGTCATGGGTTCGACTTGGCGCGATCTGAAACCTGGACGAGGGACTGTCGACGCTGGACGAGCCAGCGCGGTGGCCTGTCGTGCCCCGTTCAGGGGGGGCCTGCCGCGGAGACAGCCCTCGCGGGCTCGACAGCGCAGGCCAGCGTCCCCGACGTCGCTGGCCGCGGCAGGCGAGCTGCCGGGGTTCCCGCATTCCTACAAGAAAACGTCGTGCTTTCCACATGAAACCAATCCAGTAAAATCAGCCATATTTTTATGAGGCTGCCCACTGAATTTGGGGTCATTCCGGGCCGGTTCCTAGTTTTGCGGATTTACTCGATTTCTAATGGTAGGAAAATTAAAACAAATACTTCCCGACCTCGAAAAATTCTGGGAAAATTAATGAAGGTGGATTGGATTTTTGCCAACCTCTGTGCAAAATTTCAGCTCAAAATACCAAGAAATGAATTTTTTAGAGGGGGGGTGACAGCTGGGACCTAGTAGTGTCTCCCCCTGCCAGAGCTGCAATGACACTTATTGCTCTTTAGGGAGCCACCAGGCCGGCGCCCCTCAAAGACCACACGCGCGCGCGCGCCCGCCCGCGCTGGGCGCTGGGGCGCTGGGGCCTGAGGGCCTGGGGCCCTTGGGGGCCCTTG
>NC_084853.1:5112567-5115067 GCF_951802175.1 Populus nigra
ACGGCGGGCAGTGTTGGAATCGGCAGCGCCGACGAAATCGGCAAAGTCGGCAGAATCGGCAGCGCAGATTTTTCGACGAACACGGGCTGGACGGTGGACTGTCCAGGCCAGGCAGGAAAATTCGTCGAGGGGACACGCTGACGAAACAGCGCTGGTTCAGACACGGTGGGCGCAGTGTTGGAATCGGCAGCGCCGAGAAAATCGGCAAAGTCGGCAGAATCGGCAGCAGGTGCTGGCGATGAGTCAGGACGGACTGGATAGTCCAAGGCTCGATGAGAAAGACCGCTGGTTTAGACACTGGGGCAGTGGCAGCCCGCGGGGCAGTGTCGGCAGATTCGGCAGCAGTGTCTGCCGATTCGGCAGCGTTGGCTTGTTGGCGCGGGGGGCCGATGCGAGTGGGGACTTGGGCAGCGGGCAGTGAAAGCAAGAGTTTCCCCGATGCTGCCGGGAAAAACGCTCCCCGGGATGGCCGGGTGAGATGACCCGGCGGCCCGCGACGGGTCATTCAATTCCATGCCCCGTCAACATAACTCCCGATGTACTGTTTGCTTTTTCGGAAGAAGAGATCCATCCCCCCATCCTCGGCCAGCCAAAAACGCTCCAATTAATGGCCGGGTGAGATGACCCGGCGGCCCGCGACGCGTCATTCAAATCACTGCCCTATCGGCTACAACTGCTGATGGGTGGGATTAGAGGCCTGCCATGGTGGTGAGGGGCGGCGAGGACCGTGAAAGCTAGAGTTTTTCAGAGGCTGCCGGGAAAAAGGCCCCTCGGGTGGCGGGGTGCGAGGACCAGGCGCGTCATTCAATTCTCTTCCCTATCAACTTGGCTCCCGTTGGCGGGATTGGAGGCCTACTGTTTGTTACAGGGCTAAAATCGTCAGGGGAAGAGCTGACGAAACAATGCTGGTTTGGATGCAGGGGGTAGTGTTGGAATCGGCAGCGCGGACAAAATCGGCAAAGTCGACAAAAAAGACTGTTGGTCTGGACATCGGGGCAGCGGCAGCCATGCCGACAGGGGGGGAAATCGGCAGCGCAGATTTGTGCAGCTGCAGGTTCGTCGGGGAAATCGGCAGCGCAGATTTTTCGATGAACATGGGCTGGAAGATGGACTGTCCAGGCCAGGCAGGGAAATACGTCAAGGGGACACGCTGACGAAACAGCGCTGGTTTAGACACGGTGGGTGCAGTGTTGGAATCGGCAGCGCCGACGAAATCGGCAAAGTCGGCAGAATCGGCAGCGGGTGCTGGCGATGAGTCTGGACGATTTATAGTCCAGGGCTTGATGGAAAAGACTGTTGGTCCAGACAATGGGGCAGTGGCAGCGCGGATTTGTGCAGCTGCAGGTTCGTCGGGGAAAATCGGCAGCGCAGATTTTTCGACGAACAGGGGCTGGACCGGCCGGGCCAGGCAGGAAAATTCGTCAGGGGGGCACGCTGACGAAAAGAGGGGCTGCGGAGTGGAAAATCGGCAGCGCAGATTTTTCGACGAACAGGGGCTGGACCGGCCGGGCCAGGCAGGAAAATTCGTCAGGGGGGCACGCTGACGAAAAGAGGGGCTGCCGCGTGGAAAATCGGCAGCGCAGATTTTTCGACGAACAGGGGCTGGACCGGCCGGGCCAGGCAGGAAAATTCGTCAGGGGGGCACGCTGACGAAAAGAGGGGCTGCCGCGTGGAAAATCGGCAGCGCAGATTTTTCGACGAACAGGGGCTGGACCGGCCGGGCCAGGCAGGAAAATTCGTCAGGGGGGCACGCTGACGAAAAGAGGGGCTGCCGCGTGGAAAATCGGCAGCGCAGATTTTTCGACGAACATTCGTCAGGGGGGCACGCTGACGAAAAGAGGGGCTGCCGCGTGGAAAATCGGCAGCGCAGATTTTTCGACGAACAGGGGCTGGACCGGCCGGGCCAGGCAGGAAAATTCGTCAGGGGGGCACGCTGACGAAAAGAGGGGCTGCCGCGTGGAAAATCGGCAGCGCAGATTTTTCGACGAACATTCGTCAGGGGGGCACGCTGACGAAAAGAGGGGCTGCCGCGTGGAAAATCGGCAGCGCAGATTTTTCGACGAACAGGGGCTGGATGCTGGACCGGCCGGGCCAGGCAGGAAAATTCGTCAGGGGGGCACGCTGACGAAAAGAGGGGCTGCCGCGTGGAAAATCGGCAGCGCAGATTTTTCGACGAACAGGGGCTGGACGCTGGACTGGGCCAGGCAGGAAAATTCGTCAGGGGGGCACGCTGACGAAAACAGGGGCTGCCGCGTGGAATGGCAGCCTACACGCAGATGCGAATTCGGCAGCGCACGATGGCTTGAGCAGGTCATGGGTTCGACTTGGCGCGATCTGAAACCTGGACGAGGGACTGTCGACGCTGGACGAGCCAGCGCGGTGGCCTGTCGTGCCCCGTTCAGGGGGGGCCTGCCGCGGAGACAGCCCTCGCGGGCTCGACAGCGCAGGCCAGCGTCCCCGACGTCGCTGGCCGCGGCAGGCGAGCTGCCGGGGTTCCCGC
>NC_084853.1:5125067-5127567 GCF_951802175.1 Populus nigra
AATCGGCAGCGCCGACGAAATCGGCAAAGTCGGCAGAATCGGCAGCGGGTGCTGGCGATGGGTCTGGACGGGCTGGATAGTCCAAGGCTCGACGAGAAAGACTGCTGGTTTAGACACTGGGGCAGTGGCAGCCCGCGGGACAGTGTCGGCAGATTCGGCAGCGCAGATTTGTGCGGCTGCAGGTTCGTCGGGGAAAATCGGCAGCGCAGATTTTGCGACGAACATGGGCTGGGCGATGGACTGTCCAGGCCAGGCAGGAAAATTTGTCGAGGGGACACGCTGACGAAACAGCGCTGGTTCAGGCACGGCGGGCAGTGTTGGAATCGGCAGCGCCGACGAAATCGGCAAAGTCGGCAGAATCGGCAGCGCAGATTTTTCGACGAACACGGGCTGGACGGTGGACTGTCCAGGCCAGGCAGGAAAATTCGTCGAGGGGACACGCTGACGAAACAGCGCTGGTTCAGACACGGTGGGCGCAGTGTTGGAATCGGCAGCGCCGAGAAAATCGGCAAAGTCGGCAGAATCGGCAGCAGGTGCTGGCGATGAGTCAGGACGGACTGGATAGTCCAAGGCTCGATGAGAAAGACCGCTGGTTTAGACACTGGGGCAGTGGCAGCCCGCGGGGCAGTGTCGGCAGATTCGGCAGCAGTGTCTGCCGATTCGGCAGCGTTGGCTTGTTGGCGCGGGGGGCCGATGCGAGTGGGGACTTGGGCAGCGGGCAGTGAAAGCAAGAGTTTCCCCGATGCTGCCGGGGAAAACGCTCCCCGGGATGGCCGGGTGAGATGACCCGGCGGCCCGCGACGGGTCATTCAATTCCATGCCCCGTCAACATAACTCCCGATGTACTGTTTGCTTTTTCGGAAGAAGAGATCCATCCCCCCATCCTCGGCCAGCCAAAAACGCTCCAATTAATGGCCGGGTGAGATGACCCGGCGGCCCGCGACGCGTCATTCAAATCACTGCCCTATCGGCTACAACTGCTGATGGGTGGGATTAGAGGCCTGCCATGGTGGTGAGGGGCGGCGAGGACCGTGAAAGCTAGAGTTTTTCAGAGGCTGCCGGGAAAAAGGCCCCTCGGGTGGCGGGGTGCGAGGACCAGGCGCGTCATTCAATTCTCTTCCCTATCAACTTGGCTCCCGTTGGCGGGATTGGAGGCCTACTGTTTGTTACAGGGCTAAAATCGTCAGGGGAAGAGCTGACGAAACAATGCTGGTTTGGATGCAGGGGGTAGTGTTGGAATCGGCAGCGCGGACAAAATCGGCAAAGTCGACAAAAAAGACTGTTGGTCTGGACATCGGGGCAGCGGCAGCCATGCCGACAGGGGGGGAAATCGGCAGCGCAGATTTGTGCAGCTGCAGGTTCGTCGGGGAAATCGGCAGCGCAGATTTTTCGATGAACATGGGCTGGAAGATGGACTGTCCAGGCCAGGCAGGGAAATACGTCAAGGGGACACGCTGACGAAACAGCGCTGGTTTAGACACGGTGGGTGCAGTGTTGGAATCGGCAGCGCCGACGAAATCGGCAAAGTCGGCAGAATCGGCAGCGGGTGCTGGCGATGAGTCTGGACGATTTATAGTCCAGGGCTTGATGGAAAAGACTGTTGGTCCAGACAATGGGGCAGTGGCAGCGCGGATTTGTGCAGCTGCAGGTTCGTCGGGGAAAATCGGCAGCGCAGATTTTTCGACGAACAGGGGCTGGACCGGCCGGGCCAGGCAGGAAAATTCGTCAGGGGGGCACGCTGACGAAAAGAGGGGCTGCCGCGTGGAAAATCGGCAGCGCAGATTTTTCGACGAACATTCGTCAGGGGGGCACGCTGACGAAAAGAGGGGCTGCCGCGTGGAAAATCGGCAGCGCAGATTTTTCGACGAACAGGGGCTGGACCGGCCGGGCCAGGCAGGAAAATTCGTCAGGGGGGCACGCTGACGAAAAGAGGGGCTGCCGCGTGGAAAATCGGCAGCGCAGATTTTTCGACGAACATTCGTCAGGGGGGCACGCTGACGAAAAGAGGGGCTGCCGCGTGGAAAATCGGCAGCGCAGATTTTTCGACGAACATTCGTCAGGGGGGCACGCTGACGAAAAGAGGGGCTGCCGCGTGGAAAATCGGCAGCGCAGATTTTTCGACGAACAGGGGCTGGATGCTGGACCGGCCGGGCCAGGCAGGAAAATTCGTCAGGGGGGCACGCTGACGAAAAGAGGGGCTGCCGCGTGGAAAATCGGCAGCGCAGATTTTTCGACGAACAGGGGCTGGACGCTGGACTGGGCCAGGCAGGAAAATTCGTCAGGGGGGCACGCTGACGAAAACAGGGGCTGCCGCGTGGAATGGCAGCCTACACGCAGATGCGAATTCGGCAGCGCACGATGGCTTGAGCAGGTCATGGGTTCGACTTGGCGCGATCTGAAACCTGGACGAGGGACTGTCGACGCTGGACGAGCCAGCGCGGTGGCCTGTCGTGCCCCGTTCAGGGGGGGCCTGCCGCGGAGACAGCCCTCGCGGGCTCGA
>NC_084853.1:5137567-5140067 GCF_951802175.1 Populus nigra
GAAACAGCGCTGGTTCAGGCACGGCGGGCAGTGTTGGAATCGGCAGCGCCGACGAAATCGGCAAAGTCGGCAGAATCGGCAGCGCAGATTTTTCGACGAACATGGGCTGGACGCTGGACTGGCCGGGCCATGCAGGAAAATTCATCGAGGGGACACGCTGACGAAACAGCGCTGGTTCAGGCACGGCGGGCAGTGGTGGAATCGGCAGCGCCGACGAAATCGGCAAAGTCGGCAGAATCGGCAGCGGGTGCTGGCGATGGGTCTGGACGGGCTGGATAGTCCAAGGCTCGACGAGAAAGACTGCTGGTTTAGACACTGGGGCAGTGGCAGCCCGCGGGACAGTGTCGGCAGATTCGGCAGCGCAGATTTGTGCGGCTGCAGGTTCGTCGGGGAAAATCGGCAGCGCAGATTTTGCGACGAACATGGGCTGGGCGATGGACTGTCCAGGCCAGGCAGGAAAATTTGTCGAGGGGACACGCTGACGAAACAGCGCTGGTTCAGGCACGGCGGGCAGTGTTGGAATCGGCAGCGCCGACGAAATCGGCAAAGTCGGCAGAATCGGCAGCGCAGATTTTTCGACGAACACGGGCTGGACGGTGGACTGTCCAGGCCAGGCAGGAAAATTCGTCGAGGGGACACGCTGACGAAACAGCGCTGGTTCAGACACGGTGGGCGCAGTGTTGGAATCGGCAGCGCCGAGAAAATCGGCAAAGTCGGCAGAATCGGCAGCAGGTGCTGGCGATGAGTCAGGACGGACTGGATAGTCCAAGGCTCGATGAGAAAGACCGCTGGTTTAGACACTGGGGCAGTGGCAGCCCGCGGGGCAGTGTCGGCAGATTCGGCAGCAGTGTCTGCCGATTCGGCAGCGTTGGCTTGTTGGCGCGGGGGGCCGATGCGAGTGGGGACTTGGGCAGCGGGCAGTGAAAGCAAGAGTTTCCCCGATGCTGCCGGGAAAAACGCTCCCCGGGATGGCCGGGTGAGATGACCCGGCGGCCCGCGACGGGTCATTCAATTCCATGCCCCGTCAACATAACTCCCGATGTACTGTTTGCTTTTTCGGAAGAAGAGATCCATCCCCCCATCCTCGGCCAGCCAAAAACGCTCCAATTAATGGCCGGGTGAGATGACCCGGCGGCCCGCGACGCGTCATTCAAATCACTGCCCTATCGGCTACAACTGCTGATGGGTGGGATTAGAGGCCTGCCATGGTGGTGAGGGGCGGCGAGGACCGTGAAAGCTAGAGTTTTTCAGAGGCTGCCGGGAAAAAGGCCCCTCGGGTGGCGGGGTGCGAGGACCAGGCGCGTCATTCAATTCTCTTCCCTATCAACTTGGCTCCCGTTGGCGGGATTGGAGGCCTACTGTTTGTTACAGGGCTAAAATCGTCAGGGGAAGAGCTGACGAAACAATGCTGGTTTGGATGCAGGGGGTAGTGTTGGAATCGGCAGCGCGGACAAAATCGGCAAAGTCGACAAAAAAGACTGTTGGTCTGGACATCGGGGCAGCGGCAGCCATGCCGACAGGGGGGGAAATCGGCAGCGCAGATTTGTGCAGCTGCAGGTTCGTCGGGGAAATCGGCAGCGCAGATTTTTCGATGAACATGGGCTGGAAGATGGACTGTCCAGGCCAGGCAGGGAAATACGTCAAGGGGACACGCTGACGAAACAGCGCTGGTTTAGACACGGTGGGTGCAGTGTTGGAATCGGCAGCGCCGACGAAATCGGCAAAGTCGGCAGAATCGGCAGCGGGTGCTGGCGATGAGTCTGGACGATTTATAGTCCAGGGCTTGATGGAAAAGACTGTTGGTCCAGACAATGGGGCAGTGGCAGCGCGGATTTGTGCAGCTGCAGGTTCGTCGGGGAAAATCGGCAGCGCAGATTTTTCGACGAACAGGGGCTGGACCGGCCGGGCCAGGCAGGAAAATTCGTCAGGGGGGCACGCTGACGAAAAGAGGGGCTGCGGAGTGGAAAATCGGCAGCGCAGATTTTTCGACGAACAGGGGCTGGACCGGCCGGGCCAGGCAGGAAAATTCGTCAGGGGGGCACGCTGACGAAAAGAGGGGCTGCCGCGTGGAAAATCGGCAGCGCAGATTTTTCGACGAACAGGGGCTGGACCGGCCGGGCCAGGCAGGAAAATTCGTCAGGGGGGCACGCTGACGAAAAGAGGGGCTGCCGCGTGGAAAATCGGCAGCGCAGATTTTTCGACGAACAGGGGCTGGACCGGCCGGGCCAGGCAGGAAAATTCGTCAGGGGGGCACGCTGACGAAAAGAGGGGCTGCCGCGTGGAAAATCGGCAGCGCAGATTTTTCGACGAACATTCGTCAGGGGGGCACGCTGACGAAAAGAGGGGCTGCCGCGTGGAAAATCGGCAGCGCAGATTTTTCGACGAACAGGGGCTGGACCGGCCGGGCCAGGCAGGAAAATTCGTCAGGGGGGCACGCTGACGAAAAGAGGGGCTGCCGCGTGGAAAATCGGCAGCGCAGATTTTTCGACGAACATTCGTC
>NC_084853.1:5150067-5155067 GCF_951802175.1 Populus nigra
CACGGTGGGCGCAGTGGTGGAATCGGCAGCGCCGATGAAACCGGCAAAGTCGGCAGAATCGGCAGCGGGTGCTGGCGATGGGTCTGGACGGGCTGGATAGTCCAAGGCTCGACGAGAAAGACCGCAGGTTGAGACACTGGGGCAGTGGCAGCCCGCGGGACAGTGTCGGCAGATTCGGCAGCGCAGATTTGTGCGGCTGCAGGTTCGTCGGGGAAAATCGGCAGCGCAGATTTTGCGACGAACATGGGCTGGGCGATGGACTGTCCAGGCCAGGCAGGAAAATTTGTCGAGGGGACACGCTGACGAAACAGCGCTGGTTCAGGCACGGCGGGCAGTGTTGGAATCGGCAGCGCCGACGAAATCGGCAAAGTCGGCAGAATCGGCAGCGCAGATTTTTCGACGAACATGGGCTGGACGCTGGACTGGCCGGGCCATGCAGGAAAATTCATCGAGGGGACACGCTGACGAAACAGCGCTGGTTCAGGCACGGCAGGCAGTGGTGGAATCGGCAGCGCCGACGAAATCGGCAAAGTCGGCAGAATCGGCAGCGGGTGCTGGCGATGGGTCTGGACGGGCTGGATAGTCCAAGGCTCGACGAGAAAGACTGCTGGTTTAGACACTGGGGCAGTGGCAGCCCGCGGGACAGTGTCGGCAGATTCGGCAGCGCAGATTTGTGCGGCTGCAGGTTCGTCGGGGAAAATCGGCAGCGCAGATTTTGCGACGAACATGGGCTGGGCGATGGACTGTCCAGGCCAGGCAGGAAAATTTGTCGAGGGGACACGCTGACGAAACAGCGCTGGTTCAGGCACGGCGGGCAGTGTTGGAATCGGCAGCGCCGACGAAATCGGCAAAGTCGGCAGAATCGGCAGCGCAGATTTTTCGACGAACACGGGCTGGACGGTGGACTGTCCAGGCCAGGCAGGAAAATTCGTCGAGGGGACACGCTGACGAAACAGCGCTGGTTCAGACACGGTGGGCGCAGTGTTGGAATCGGCAGCGCCGAGAAAATCGGCAAAGTCGGCAGAATCGGCAGCAGGTGCTGGCGATGAGTCAGGACGGACTGGATAGTCCAAGGCTCGATGAGAAAGACCGCTGGTTTAGACACTGGGGCAGTGGCAGCCCGCGGGGCAGTGTCGGCAGATTCGGCAGCAGTGTCTGCCGATTCGGCAGCGTTGGCTTGTTGGCGCGGGGGGCCGATGCGAGTGGGGACTTGGGCAGCGGGCAGTGAAAGCAAGAGTTTCCCCGATGCTGCCGGGGAAAACGCTCCCCGGGATGGCCGGGTGAGATGACCCGGCGGCCCGCGACGGGTCATTCAATTCCATGCCCCGTCAACATAACTCCCGATGTACTGTTTGCTTTTTCGGAAGAAGAGATCCATCCCCCCATCCTCGGCCAGCCAAAAACGCTCCAATTAATGGCCGGGTGAGATGACCCGGCGGCCCGCGACGCGTCATTCAAATCACTGCCCTATCGGCTACAACTGCTGATGGGTGGGATTAGAGGCCTGCCATGGTGGTGAGGGGCGGCGAGGACCGTGAAAGCTAGAGTTTTTCAGAGGCTGCCGGGAAAAAGGCCCCTCGGGTGGCGGGGTGCGAGGACCAGGCGCGTCATTCAATTCTCTTCCCTATCAACTTGGCTCCCGTTGGCGGGATTGGAGGCCTACTGTTTGTTACAGGGCTAAAATCGTCAGGGGAAGAGCTGACGAAACAATGCTGGTTTGGATGCAGGGGGTAGTGTTGGAATCGGCAGCGCGGACAAAATCGGCAAAGTCGACAAAAAAGACTGTTGGTCTGGACATCGGGGCAGCGGCAGCCATGCCGACAGGGGGGGAAATCGGCAGCGCAGATTTGTGCAGCTGCAGGTTCGTCGGGGAAATCGGCAGCGCAGATTTTTCGATGAACATGGGCTGGAAGATGGACTGTCCAGGCCAGGCAGGGAAATACGTCAAGGGGACACGCTGACGAAACAGCGCTGGTTTAGACACGGTGGGTGCAGTGTTGGAATCGGCAGCGCCGACGAAATCGGCAAAGTCGGCAGAATCGGCAGCGGGTGCTGGCGATGAGTCTGGACGATTTATAGTCCAGGGCTTGATGGAAAAGACTGTTGGTCCAGACAATGGGGCAGTGGCAGCGCGGATTTGTGCAGCTGCAGGTTCGTCGGGGAAAATCGGCAGCGCAGATTTTTCGACGAACAGGGGCTGGACCGGCCGGGCCAGGCAGGAAAATTCGTCAGGGGGGCACGCTGACGAAAAGAGGGGCTGCGGAGTGGAAAATCGGCAGCGCAGATTTTTCGACGAACAGGGGCTGGACCGGCCGGGCCAGGCAGGAAAATTCGTCAGGGGGGCACGCTGACGAAAAGAGGGGCTGCCGCGTGGAAAATCGGCAGCGCAGATTTTTCGACGAACAGGGGCTGGACCGGCCGGGCCAGGCAGGAAAATTCGTCAGGGGGGCACGCTGACGAAAAGAGGGGCTGCCGCGTGGAAAATCGGCAGCGCAGATTTTTCGACGAACAGGGGCTGGACCGGCCGGGCCAGGCAGGAAAATTCGTCAGGGGGGCACGCTGACGAAAAGAGGGGCTGCCGCGTGGAAAATCGGCAGCGCAGATTTTTCGACGAACATTCGTCAGGGGGGCACGCTGACGAAAAGAGGGGCTGCCGCGTGGAAAATCGGCAGCGCAGATTTTTCGACGAACAGGGGCTGGACCGGCCGGGCCAGGCAGGAAAATTCGTCAGGGGGGCACGCTGACGAAAAGAGGGGCTGCCGCGTGGAAAATCGGCAGCGCAGATTTTTCGACGAACATTCGTCAGGGGGGCACGCTGA
The DNA here is from genome assembly GCF_951802175.1 of Populus nigra. Classification (NCBI taxonomy): domain Eukaryota; kingdom Viridiplantae; phylum Streptophyta; class Magnoliopsida; order Malpighiales; family Salicaceae; genus Populus; species Populus nigra. The sequence goes on from NC_084853.1 coordinate 5,152,887, forward strand.
CGAAAAGAGGGGCTGCCGCGTGGAAAATCGGCAGCGCAGATTTTTCGACGAACATTCGTCAGGGGGGCACGCTGACGAAAAGAGGGGCTGCCGCGTGGAAAATCGGCAGCGCAGATTTTTCGACGAACAGGGGCTGGATGCTGGACCGGCCGGGCCAGGCAGGAAAATTCGTCAGGGGGGCACGCTGACGAAAAGAGGGGCTGCCGCGTGGAAAATCGGCAGCGCAGATTTTTCGACGAACAGGGGCTGGACGCTGGACTGGGCCAGGCAGGAAAATTCGTCAGGGGGGCACGCTGACGAAAACAGGGGCTGCCGCGTGGAATGGCAGCCTACACGCAGATGCGAATTCGGCAGCGCACGATGGCTTGAGCAGGTCATGGGTTCGACTTGGCGCGATCTGAAACCTGGACGAGGGACTGTCGACGCTGGACGAGCCAGCGCGGTGGCCTGTCGTGCCCCGTTCAGGGGGGGCCTGCCGCGGAGACAGCCCTCGCGGGCTCGACAGCGCAGGCCAGCGTCCCCGACGTCGCTGGCCGCGGCAGGCGAGCTGCCGGGGTTCCCGCATTCCTACAAGAAAACGTCGTGCTTTCCACATGAAACCAATCCAGTAAAATCAGCCATATTTTTATGAGGCTGCCCACTGAATTTGGGGTCATTCCGGGCCGGTTCCTAGTTTTGCGGATTTACTCGATTTCTAATGGTAGGAAAATTAAAACAAATACTTCCCGACCTCGAAAAATTCTGGGAAAATTAATGAAGGTGGATTGGATTTTTGCCAACCTCTGTGCAAAATTTCAGCTCAAAATACCAAGAAATGAATTTTTTAGAGGGGGGGTGACAGCTGGGACCTAGTAGTGTCTCCCCCTGCCAGAGCTGCAATGACACTTATTGCTCTTTAGGGAGCCACCAGGCCGGCGCCCCTCAAAGACCACACGCGCGCGCGCGCCCGCCCGCGCTGGGCGCTGGGGCGCTGGGGCCTGAGGGCCTGGGGCCCTTGGGGGCCCTTGGGCGCTTGGGCGCGCGCGCGGCCCCCGCAGCCATGCCGCGCTGCGCGACGCGCGGACAGCCCCTGCTGGCTTGCTCTCTCGCCCGCGGGGGGGCTGCCTTCGGGCCCTGGCCCCCCGCGTTCTGGCCTGCCCCCCGCGTGGGAGAGGCTAGGCGCTGCAGGGGCCAGCCCGACGTCGCTGGCCGCGGCAGGCGACAGCCCCTGCTGGCTTGCTCTCTCGCCCGCGGGGGGGCAGCCTTCGGGCCCTGGCCCCCCGCGTTCTGGCCTGCCCCCCGCGTGGGAGAGGCTAGGCGCTGCAGGGGCCAGCCCGACGTCGCTGGCCGCGGCAGGCGAGCCGCCGGGGTTCCCGCATTCCTACAACAAAACGTCGTGCTTTCCACATGAAATCAATCCAGTAAAATCAGCCATATTTTTATGAGGCTGCCCACTGAATTTGGGGTCATTCCGAGCCGGTTCCTATTTTTTCCGATTTCCTCGATTTTTAATGGTAGGAAAATAAAAAAAAATACTTCCCGACCTCGAAAAATTCTGGAAAAATTAATAAAGTTGGATTGGATTTTTGCCAACCTCTGTGCAAAATTTCAGCTCAAAATACCAAGAAATGAATTTTTTAGAGGGGGGGTGACAGCTGGGACCTAGTAGTGTCTCCCCCTGCCAGAGCTTCAATGACACTTATTGCTCTTTAGGGGGGTGCCCCCTGACTGGCCATGGGGCGCGCTGGCCTGGCGCCCATAGGCCTGCCGCGGGGGATATGTGGGCTGTTGCTAAACTCGGACTAAGGTGGGGGGCCTCATGGCCCGAAGTATTGCCGGCATCGATGACCCGTTTTCCGGCCGGCGACGACCCGATTCCGGCCACCGTCTTCGGGACCCGCTCCAAGCCGTCGGGCGCGTTGGGGCTGCTTATCCGCGGCGTGGGCGTGGCATTCATTTGCCGTGCTTGTGCCAAGGTGCTGGCAGCTGCTGCGCGGCTGTCTGCTTGCCGCGACGTCACGGCGGCGGTGGCAGCTGCCCGTGCTCGCAAGTCGGAGGCCTGGCCGACGTGGCTGGTGCGGACCGCCGAGCTTGGGGATTGCGAGGAGAGCTCTACGCTGGCGTGGGCGTGGCATTAAATTGCCGTGCGCGCGCCCATGCGTTGGCTCTCCTCGCAATCCCCGACCTCGTGGCGTGACGTGC
>NC_084853.1:5165067-5167567 GCF_951802175.1 Populus nigra
CGGTGGGTGCAGTGTTGGAATCGGCAGCGCCGACGAAATCGGCAAAGTCGGCAGAATCGGCAGCGGGTGCTGGCGATGAGTCTGGACGATTTATAGTCCAGGGCTTGATGGAAAAGACTGTTGGTCCAGACAATGGGGCAGTGGCAGCGCGGATTTGTGCAGCTGCAGGTTCGTCGGGGAAAATCGGCAGCGCAGATTTTTCGACGAACAGGGGCTGGACCGGCCGGGCCAGGCAGGAAAATTCGTCAGGGGGGCACGCTGACGAAAAGAGGGGCTGCGGAGTGGAAAATCGGCAGCGCAGATTTTTCGACGAACAGGGGCTGGACCGGCCGGGCCAGGCAGGAAAATTCGTCAGGGGGGCACGCTGACGAAAAGAGGGGCTGCCGCGTGGAAAATCGGCAGCGCAGATTTTTCGACGAACAGGGGCTGGACCGGCCGGGCCAGGCAGGAAAATTCGTCAGGGGGGCACGCTGACGAAAAGAGGGGCTGCCGCGTGGAAAATCGGCAGCGCAGATTTTTCGACGAACAGGGGCTGGACCGGCCGGGCCAGGCAGGAAAATTCGTCAGGGGGGCACGCTGACGAAAAGAGGGGCTGCCGCGTGGAAAATCGGCAGCGCAGATTTTTCGACGAACATTCGTCAGGGGGGCACGCTGACGAAAAGAGGGGCTGCCGCGTGGAAAATCGGCAGCGCAGATTTTTCGACGAACAGGGGCTGGACCGGCCGGGCCAGGCAGGAAAATTCGTCAGGGGGGCACGCTGACGAAAAGAGGGGCTGCCGCGTGGAAAATCGGCAGCGCAGATTTTTCGACGAACATTCGTCAGGGGGGCACGCTGACGAAAAGAGGGGCTGCCGCGTGGAAAATCGGCAGCGCAGATTTTTCGACGAACAGGGGCTGGATGCTGGACCGGCCGGGCCAGGCAGGAAAATTCGTCAGGGGGGCACGCTGACGAAAAGAGGGGCTGCCGCGTGGAAAATCGGCAGCGCAGATTTTTCGACGAACAGGGGCTGGACGCTGGACTGGGCCAGGCAGGAAAATTCGTCAGGGGGGCACGCTGACGAAAACAGGGGCTGCCGCGTGGAATGGCAGCCTACACGCAGATGCGAATTCGGCAGCGCACGATGGCTTGAGCAGGTCATGGGTTCGACTTGGCGCGATCTGAAACCTGGACGAGGGACTGTCGACGCTGGACGAGCCAGCGCGGTGGCCTGTCGTGCCCCGTTCAGGGGGGGCCTGCCGCGGAGACAGCCCTCGCGGGCTCGACAGCGCAGGCCAGCGTCCCCGACGTCGCTGGCCGCGGCAGGCGAGCTGCCGGGGTTCCCGCATTCCTACAAGAAAACGTCGTGCTTTCCACATGAAACCAATCCAGTAAAATCAGCCATATTTTTATGAGGCTGCCCACTGAATTTGGGGTCATTCCGGGCCGGTTCCTAGTTTTGCGGATTTACTCGATTTCTAATGGTAGGAAAATTAAAACAAATACTTCCCGACCTCGAAAAATTCTGGGAAAATTAATGAAGGTGGATTGGATTTTTGCCAACCTCTGTGCAAAATTTCAGCTCAAAATACCAAGAAATGAATTTTTTAGAGGGGGGGTGACAGCTGGGACCTAGTAGTGTCTCCCCCTGCCAGAGCTGCAATGACACTTATTGCTCTTTAGGGAGCCACCAGGCCGGCGCCCCTCAAAGACCACACGCGCGCGCGCGCCCGCCCGCGCTGGGCGCTGGGGCGCTGGGGCCTGAGGGCCTGGGGCCCTTGGGGGCCCTTGGGCGCTTGGGCGCGCGCGCGGCCCCCGCAGCCATGCCGCGCTGCGCGACGCGCGGACAGCCCCTGCTGGCTTGCTCTCTCGCCCGCGGGGGGGCTGCCTTCGGGCCCTGGCCCCCCGCGTTCTGGCCTGCCCCCCGCGTGGGAGAGGCTAGGCGCTGCAGGGGCCAGCCCGACGTCGCTGGCCGCGGCAGGCGAGCCGCCGGGGTTCCCGCATTCCTACAACAAAACGTCGTGCTTTCCACATGAAATCAATCCAGTAAAATCAGCCATATTTTTATGAGGCTGCCCACTGAATTTGGGGTCATTCCGAGCCGGTTCCTATTTTTTCCGATTTCCTCTATTTTTAATGGTAGGAAAATAAAAAAAAATACTTCCCGACCTCGAAAAATTCTGGAAAAATTAATAAAGTTGGATTGGATTTTTGCCAACCTCTGTGCAAAATTTCAGCTCAAAATACCAAGAAATGAATTTTTTAGAGGGGGGGTGACAGCTGGGACCTAGTAGTGTCTCCCCCTGCCAGAGCTTCAATGACACTTATTGCTCTTTAGGGGGGTGCCCCCTGACTGGCCATGGGGCGCGCTGGCCTGGCGCCCATAGGCCTGCCGCGGGGGATATGTGGGCTGTTGCTAAACTCGGACTAAGGTGGGGGGCCTCATGGCCCGAAGTATTGCCGGCATCGATGACCCGTTTTCCGGCCGGCGACGACCCGATTCCGGCCACCGTCTTCGGGACC
>NC_084853.1:5177567-5180067 GCF_951802175.1 Populus nigra
GCTGACGAAACAATGCTGGTTTGGATGCAGGGGGTAGTGTTGGAATCGGCAGCGCGGACAAAATCGGCAAAGTCGACAAAAAAGACTGTTGGTCTGGACATCGGGGCAGCGGCAGCCATGCCGACAGGGGGGGAAATCGGCAGCGCAGATTTGTGCAGCTGCAGGTTCGTCGGGGAAATCGGCAGCGCAGATTTTTCGATGAACATGGGCTGGAAGATGGACTGTCCAGGCCAGGCAGGGAAATACGTCAAGGGGACACGCTGACGAAACAGCGCTGGTTTAGACACGGTGGGTGCAGTGTTGGAATCGGCAGCGCCGACGAAATCGGCAAAGTCGGCAGAATCGGCAGCGGGTGCTGGCGATGAGTCTGGACGATTTATAGTCCAGGGCTTGATGGAAAAGACTGTTGGTCCAGACAATGGGGCAGTGGCAGCGCGGATTTGTGCAGCTGCAGGTTCGTCGGGGAAAATCGGCAGCGCAGATTTTTCGACGAACAGGGGCTGGACCGGCCGGGCCAGGCAGGAAAATTCGTCAGGGGGGCACGCTGACGAAAAGAGGGGCTGCGGAGTGGAAAATCGGCAGCGCAGATTTTTCGACGAACAGGGGCTGGACCGGCCGGGCCAGGCAGGAAAATTCGTCAGGGGGGCACGCTGACGAAAAGAGGGGCTGCCGCGTGGAAAATCGGCAGCGCAGATTTTTCGACGAACAGGGGCTGGACCGGCCGGGCCAGGCAGGAAAATTCGTCAGGGGGGCACGCTGACGAAAAGAGGGGCTGCCGCGTGGAAAATCGGCAGCGCAGATTTTTCGACGAACAGGGGCTGGACCGGCCGGGCCAGGCAGGAAAATTCGTCAGGGGGGCACGCTGACGAAAAGAGGGGCTGCCGCGTGGAAAATCGGCAGCGCAGATTTTTCGACGAACATTCGTCAGGGGGGCACGCTGACGAAAAGAGGGGCTGCCGCGTGGAAAATCGGCAGCGCAGATTTTTCGACGAACAGGGGCTGGACCGGCCGGGCCAGGCAGGAAAATTCGTCAGGGGGGCACGCTGACGAAAAGAGGGGCTGCCGCGTGGAAAATCGGCAGCGCAGATTTTTCGACGAACATTCGTCAGGGGGGCACGCTGACGAAAAGAGGGGCTGCCGCGTGGAAAATCGGCAGCGCAGATTTTTCGACGAACATTCGTCAGGGGGGCACGCTGACGAAAAGAGGGGCTGCCGCGTGGAAAATCGGCAGCGCAGATTTTTCGACGAACAGGGGCTGGATGCTGGACCGGCCGGGCCAGGCAGGAAAATTCGTCAGGGGGGCACGCTGACGAAAAGAGGGGCTGCCGCGTGGAAAATCGGCAGCGCAGATTTTTCGACGAACAGGGGCTGGACGCTGGACTGGGCCAGGCAGGAAAATTCGTCAGGGGGGCACGCTGACGAAAACAGGGGCTGCCGCGTGGAATGGCAGCCTACACGCAGATGCGAATTCGGCAGCGCACGATGGCTTGAGCAGGTCATGGGTTCGACTTGGCGCGATCTGAAACCTGGACGAGGGACTGTCGACGCTGGACGAGCCAGCGCGGTGGCCTGTCGTGCCCCGTTCAGGGGGGGCCTGCCGCGGAGACAGCCCTCGCGGGCTCGACAGCGCAGGCCAGCGTCCCCGACGTCGCTGGCCGCGGCAGGCGAGCTGCCGGGGTTCCCGCATTCCTACAAGAAAACGTCGTGCTTTCCACATGAAACCAATCCAGTAAAATCAGCCATATTTTTATGAGGCTGCCCACTGAATTTGGGGTCATTCCGGGCCGGTTCCTAGTTTTGCGGATTTACTCGATTTCTAATGGTAGGAAAATTAAAACAAATACTTCCCGACCTCGAAAAATTCTGGGAAAATTAATGAAGGTGGATTGGATTTTTGCCAACCTCTGTGCAAAATTTCAGCTCAAAATACCAAGAAATGAATTTTTTAGAGGGGGGGTGACAGCTGGGACCTAGTAGTGTCTCCCCCTGCCAGAGCTGCAATGACACTTATTGCTCTTTAGGGAGCCACCAGGCCGGCGCCCCTCAAAGACCACACGCGCGCGCGCGCCCGCCCGCGCTGGGCGCTGGGGCGCTGGGGCCTGAGGGCCTGGGGCCCTTGGGGGCCCATGGGCGCTTGGGCGCGCGCGCGCGGCCCCCGCAGCCATGCCGCGCTGCGCGACGCGCGGACAGCCCCTGCTGGCTTGCTCTCTCGCCCGCGGGGGGGCTGCCTTCGGGCCCTGGCCCCCCGCGTTCTGGCCTGCCCCCTGCGTGGGAGAGGCTAGGCGCTGCAGGGGCCAGCCCGACGTCGCTGGCCGCGGCAGGCGACAGCCCGACATCGCTGGCCGCGGCAGGGGCCAGCCCGACGTCGCTGGCCGCGGCAGGCGACAGCCCCTGCTGGCTTGCTCTCTCGCCCGCGGGGGGGCTGCCTTCGGGCCCTGGCCCCCCGCGTTCTGGCCTGCCCCCCGCGTGGGAGAGGCTAGGCGCTGCAGGGGCCAGCCCG
>NC_084853.1:5190067-5192567 GCF_951802175.1 Populus nigra
CAGGTTCGTCGGGGAAAATCGGCAGCGCAGATTTTGCGACGAACATGGGCTGGGCGATGGACTGTCCAGGCCAGGCAGGAAAATTTGTCGAGGGGACACGCTGACGAAACAGCGCTGGTTCAGGCACGGCGGGCAGTGTTGGAATCGGCAGCGCCGACGAAATCGGCAAAGTCGGCAGAATCGGCAGCGCAGATTTTTCGACGAACACGGGCTGGACGGTGGACTGTCCAGGCCAGGCAGGAAAATTCGTCGAGGGGACACGCTGACGAAACAGCGCTGGTTCAGACACGGTGGGCGCAGTGTTGGAATCGGCAGCGCCGAGAAAATCGGCAAAGTCGGCAGAATCGGCAGCAGGTGCTGGCGATGAGTCAGGACGGACTGGATAGTCCAAGGCTCGATGAGAAAGACCGCTGGTTTAGACACTGGGGCAGTGGCAGCCCGCGGGGCAGTGTCGGCAGATTCGGCAGCAGTGTCTGCCGATTCGGCAGCGTTGGCTTGTTGGCGCGGGGGGCCGATGCGAGTGGGGACTTGGGCAGCGGGCAGTGAAAGCAAGAGTTTCCCCGATGCTGCCGGGAAAAACGCTCCCCGGGATGGCCGGGTGAGATGACCCGGCGGCCCGCGACGGGTCATTCAATTCCATGCCCCGTCAACATAACTCCCGATGTACTGTTTGCTTTTTCGGAAGAAGAGATCCATCCCCCCATCCTCGGCCAGCCAAAAACGCTCCAATTAATGGCCGGGTGAGATGACCCGGCGGCCCGCGACGCGTCATTCAAATCACTGCCCTATCGGCTACAACTGCTGATGGGTGGGATTAGAGGCCTGCCATGGTGGTGAGGGGCGGCGAGGACCGTGAAAGCTAGAGTTTTTCAGAGGCTGCCGGGAAAAAGGCCCCTCGGGTGGCGGGGTGCGAGGACCAGGCGCGTCATTCAATTCTCTTCCCTATCAACTTGGCTCCCGTTGGCGGGATTGGAGGCCTACTGTTTGTTACAGGGCTAAAATCGTCAGGGGAAGAGCTGACGAAACAATGCTGGTTTGGATGCAGGGGGTAGTGTTGGAATCGGCAGCGCGGACAAAATCGGCAAAGTCGACAAAAAAGACTGTTGGTCTGGACATCGGGGCAGCGGCAGCCATGCCGACAGGGGGGGAAATCGGCAGCGCAGATTTGTGCAGCTGCAGGTTCGTCGGGGAAATCGGCAGCGCAGATTTTTCGATGAACATGGGCTGGAAGATGGACTGTCCAGGCCAGGCAGGGAAATACGTCAAGGGGACACGCTGACGAAACAGCGCTGGTTTAGACACGGTGGGTGCAGTGTTGGAATCGGCAGCGCCGACGAAATCGGCAAAGTCGGCAGAATCGGCAGCGGGTGCTGGCGATGAGTCTGGACGATTTATAGTCCAGGGCTTGATGGAAAAGACTGTTGGTCCAGACAATGGGGCAGTGGCAGCGCGGATTTGTGCAGCTGCAGGTTCGTCGGGGAAAATCGGCAGCGCAGATTTTTCGACGAACAGGGGCTGGACCGGCCGGGCCAGGCAGGAAAATTCGTCAGGGGGGCACGCTGACGAAAAGAGGGGCTGCGGAGTGGAAAATCGGCAGCGCAGATTTTTCGACGAACAGGGGCTGGACCGGCCGGGCCAGGCAGGAAAATTCGTCAGGGGGGCACGCTGACGAAAAGAGGGGCTGCCGCGTGGAAAATCGGCAGCGCAGATTTTTCGACGAACAGGGGCTGGACCGGCCGGGCCAGGCAGGAAAATTCGTCAGGGGGGCACGCTGACGAAAAGAGGGGCTGCCGCGTGGAAAATCGGCAGCGCAGATTTTTCGACGAACAGGGGCTGGACCGGCCGGGCCAGGCAGGAAAATTCGTCAGGGGGGCACGCTGACGAAAAGAGGGGCTGCCGCGTGGAAAATCGGCAGCGCAGATTTTTCGACGAACATTCGTCAGGGGGGCACGCTGACGAAAAGAGGGGCTGCCGCGTGGAAAATCGGCAGCGCAGATTTTTCGACGAACAGGGGCTGGACCGGCCGGGCCAGGCAGGAAAATTCGTCAGGGGGGCACGCTGACGAAAAGAGGGGCTGCCGCGTGGAAAATCGGCAGCGCAGATTTTTCGACGAACATTCGTCAGGGGGGCACGCTGACGAAAAGAGGGGCTGCCGCGTGGAAAATCGGCAGCGCAGATTTTTCGACGAACATTCGTCAGGGGGGCACGCTGACGAAAAGAGGGGCTGCCGCGTGGAAAATCGGCAGCGCAGATTTTTCGACGAACAGGGGCTGGATGCTGGACCGGCCGGGCCAGGCAGGAAAATTCGTCAGGGGGGCACGCTGACGAAAAGAGGGGCTGCCGCGTGGAAAATCGGCAGCGCAGATTTTTCGACGAACAGGGGCTGGACGCTGGACTGGGCCAGGCAGGAAAATTCGTCAGGGGGGCACGCTGACGAAAACAGGGGCTGCCGCGTGGAATGGCAGCCTACACGCAGATGCGAATTCGGCAGCGCACGATG
>NC_084853.1:5205067-5207567 GCF_951802175.1 Populus nigra
CGGCAGCGCAGATTTTTCGACGAACAGGGGCTGGACCGGCCGGGCCAGGCAGGAAAATTCGTCAGGGGGGCACGCTGACGAAAAGAGGGGCTGCGGAGTGGAAAATCGGCAGCGCAGATTTTTCGACGAACAGGGGCTGGACCGGCCGGGCCAGGCAGGAAAATTCGTCAGGGGGGCACGCTGACGAAAAGAGGGGCTGCCGCGTGGAAAATCGGCAGCGCAGATTTTTCGACGAACAGGGGCTGGACCGGCCGGGCCAGGCAGGAAAATTCGTCAGGGGGGCACGCTGACGAAAAGAGGGGCTGCCGCGTGGAAAATCGGCAGCGCAGATTTTTCGACGAACAGGGGCTGGACCGGCCGGGCCAGGCAGGAAAATTCGTCAGGGGGGCACGCTGACGAAAAGAGGGGCTGCCGCGTGGAAAATCGGCAGCGCAGATTTTTCGACGAACATTCGTCAGGGGGGCACGCTGACGAAAAGAGGGGCTGCCGCGTGGAAAATCGGCAGCGCAGATTTTTCGACGAACAGGGGCTGGACCGGCCGGGCCAGGCAGGAAAATTCGTCAGGGGGGCACGCTGACGAAAAGAGGGGCTGCCGCGTGGAAAATCGGCAGCGCAGATTTTTCGACGAACATTCGTCAGGGGGGCACGCTGACGAAAAGAGGGGCTGCCGCGTGGAAAATCGGCAGCGCAGATTTTTCGACGAACAGGGGCTGGATGCTGGACCGGCCGGGCCAGGCAGGAAAATTCGTCAGGGGGGCACGCTGACGAAAAGAGGGGCTGCCGCGTGGAAAATCGGCAGCGCAGATTTTTCGACGAACAGGGGCTGGACGCTGGACTGGGCCAGGCAGGAAAATTCGTCAGGGGGGCACGCTGACGAAAACAGGGGCTGCCGCGTGGAATGGCAGCCTACACGCAGATGCGAATTCGGCAGCGCACGATGGCTTGAGCAGGTCATGGGTTCGACTTGGCGCGATCTGAAACCTGGACGAGGGACTGTCGACGCTGGACGAGCCAGCGCGGTGGCCTGTCGTGCCCCGTTCAGGGGGGGCCTGCCGCGGAGACAGCCCTCGCGGGCTCGACAGCGCAGGCCAGCGTCCCCGACGTCGCTGGCCGCGGCAGGCGAGCTGCCGGGGTTCCCGCATTCCTACAAGAAAACGTCGTGCTTTCCACATGAAACCAATCCAGTAAAATCAGCCATATTTTTATGAGGCTGCCCACTGAATTTGGGGTCATTCCGGGCCGGTTCCTAGTTTTGCGGATTTACTCGATTTCTAATGGTAGGAAAATTAAAACAAATACTTCCCGACCTCGAAAAATTCTGGGAAAATTAATGAAGGTGGATTGGATTTTTGCCAACCTCTGTGCAAAATTTCAGCTCAAAATACCAAGAAATGAATTTTTTAGAGGGGGGGTGACAGCTGGGACCTAGTAGTGTCTCCCCCTGCCAGAGCTGCAATGACACTTATTGCTCTTTAGGGAGCCACCAGGCCGGCGCCCCTCAAAGACCACACGCGCGCGCGCGCCCGCCCGCGCTGGGCGCTGGGGCGCTGGGGCCTGAGGGCCTGGGGCCCTTGGGGGCCCTTGGGCGCTTAGGCGCGCGCGCGGCCCCCGCAGCCATGCCGCGCTGCGCGACGCGCGGACAGCCCCTGCTGGCTTGCTCTCTCGCCCGCGGGGGGGCTGCCTTCGGGCCCTGGCCCCCCGCGTTCTGGCCTGCCCCCCGCGTGGGAGAGGCTAGGCGCTGCAGGGGCCAGCCCGACGTCGCTGGCCGCGGCAGGCGAGCCGCCGGGGTTCCCGCATTCCTACAACAAAACGTCGTGCTTTCCACATGAAATCAATCCAGTAAAATCAGCCATATTTTTATGAGGCTGCCCACTGAATTTGGGGTCATTCCGAGCCGGTTCCTATTTTTTCCGATTTCCTCTATTTTTAATGGTAGGAAAATAAAAAAAAATACTTCCCGACCTCGAAAAATTCTGGAAAAATTAATAAAGTTGGATTGGATTTTTGCCAACCTCTGTGCAAAATTTCAGCTCAAAATACCAAGAAATGAATTTTTTAGAGGGGGGGTGACAGCTGGGACCTAGTAGTGTCTCCCCCTGCCAGAGCTTCAATGACACTTATTGCTCTTTAGGGGGGTGCCCCCTGACTGGCCATGGGGCGCGCTGGCCTGGCGCCCATAGGCCTGCCGCGGGGGATATGTGGGCTGTTGCTAAACTCGGACTAAGGTGGGGGGCCTCATGGCCCGAAGTATTGCCGGCATCGATGACCCGTTTTCCGGCCGGCGACGACCCGATTCCGGCCACCGTCTTCGGGACCCGCTCCAAGCCGTCGGGCGCGTTGGGGCTGCTTATCCGCGGCGTGGGCGTGGCATTCATTTGCCGTGCTTGTGCCAAGGTGCTGGCAGCTGCTGCGCGGCTGTCTGCTTGCCGCGACGTCACGGCGGCGGTGGCCGCTGCCCCTGCTCGCAAGTCGGAGGCCTGGCCGACGTGGCTGGTGCGGA
>NC_084853.1:5217567-5220067 GCF_951802175.1 Populus nigra
TCGTCGGGGAAATCGGCAGCGCAGATTTTTCGATGAACATGGGCTGGAAGATGGACTGTCCAGGCCAGGCAGGGAAATACGTCAAGGGGACACGCTGACGAAACAGCGCTGGTTTAGACACGGTGGGTGCAGTGTTGGAATCGGCAGCGCCGACGAAATCGGCAAAGTCGGCAGAATCGGCAGCGGGTGCTGGCGATGAGTCTGGACGATTTATAGTCCAGGGCTTGATGGAAAAGACTGTTGGTCCAGACAATGGGGCAGTGGCAGCGCGGATTTGTGCAGCTGCAGGTTCGTCGGGGAAAATCGGCAGCGCAGATTTTTCGACGAACAGGGGCTGGACCGGCCGGGCCAGGCAGGAAAATTCGTCAGGGGGGCACGCTGACGAAAAGAGGGGCTGCCGCGTGGAAAATCGGCAGCGCAGATTTTTCGACGAACATTCGTCAGGGGGGCACGCTGACGAAAAGAGGGGCTGCCGCGTGGAAAATCGGCAGCGCAGATTTTTCGACGAACAGGGGCTGGACCGGCCGGGCCAGGCAGGAAAATTCGTCAGGGGGGCACGCTGACGAAAAGAGGGGCTGCCGCGTGGAAAATCGGCAGCGCAGATTTTTCGACGAACATTCGTCAGGGGGGCACGCTGACGAAAAGAGGGGCTGCCGCGTGGAAAATCGGCAGCGCAGATTTTTCGACGAACATTCGTCAGGGGGGCACGCTGACGAAAAGAGGGGCTGCCGCGTGGAAAATCGGCAGCGCAGATTTTTCGACGAACAGGGGCTGGATGCTGGACCGGCCGGGCCAGGCAGGAAAATTCGTCAGGGGGGCACGCTGACGAAAAGAGGGGCTGCCGCGTGGAAAATCGGCAGCGCAGATTTTTCGACGAACAGGGGCTGGACGCTGGACTGGGCCAGGCAGGAAAATTCGTCAGGGGGGCACGCTGACGAAAACAGGGGCTGCCGCGTGGAATGGCAGCCTACACGCAGATGCGAATTCGGCAGCGCACGATGGCTTGAGCAGGTCATGGGTTCGACTTGGCGCGATCTGAAACCTGGACGAGGGACTGTCGACGCTGGACGAGCCAGCGCGGTGGCCTGTCGTGCCCCGTTCAGGGGGGGCCTGCCGCGGAGACAGCCCTCGCGGGCTCGACAGCGCAGGCCAGCGTCCCCGACGTCGCTGGCCGCGGCAGGCGAGCTGCCGGGGTTCCCGCATTCCTACAAGAAAACGTCGTGCTTTCCACATGAAACCAATCCAGTAAAATCAGCCATATTTTTATGAGGCTGCCCACTGAATTTGGGGTCATTCCGGGCCGGTTCCTAGTTTTGCGGATTTACTCGATTTCTAATGGTAGGAAAATTAAAACAAATACTTCCCGACCTCGAAAAATTCTGGGAAAATTAATGAAGGTGGATTGGATTTTTGCCAACCTCTGTGCAAAATTTCAGCTCAAAATACCAAGAAATGAATTTTTTAGAGGGGGGGTGACAGCTGGGACCTAGTAGTGTCTCCCCCTGCCAGAGCTGCAATGACACTTATTGCTCTTTAGGGAGCCACCAGGCCGGCGCCCCTCAAAGACCACACGCGCGCGCGCGCCCGCCCGCGCTGGGCGCTGGGGCGCTGGGGCCTGAGGGCCTGGGGCCCTTGGGGGCCCTTGGGCGCTTGGGCGCGCGCGCGGCCCCCGCAGCCATGCCGCGCTGCGCGACGCGCGGACAGCCCCTGCTGGCTTGCTCTCTCGCCCGCGGGGGGGCTGCCTTCGGGCCCTGGCCCCCCGCGTTCTGGCCTGCCCCCCGCGTGGGAGAGGCTAGGCGCTGCAGGGGCCAGCCCGACGTCGCTGGCCGCGGCAGGCGACAGCCCCTGCTGGCTTGCTCTCTCGCCCGCGGGGGGGCAGCCTTCGGGCCCTGGCCCCCCGCGTTCTGGCCTGCCCCCCGCGTGGGAGAGGCTAGGCGCTGCAGGGGCCAGCCCGACGTCGCTGGCCGCGGCAGGCGAGCCGCCGGGGTTCCCGCATTCCTACAACAAAACGTCGTGCTTTCCACATGAAATCAATCCAGTAAAATCAGCCATATTTTTATGAGGCTGCCCACTGAATTTGGGGTCATTCCGAGCCGGTTCCTATTTTTTCCGATTTCCTCGATTTTTAATGGTAGGAAAATAAAAAAAAATACTTCCCGACCTCGAAAAATTCTGGAAAAATTAATAAAGTTGGATTGGATTTTTGCCAACCTCTGTGCAAAATTTCAGCTCAAAATACCAAGAAATGAATTTTTTAGAGGGGGGGTGACAGCTGGGACCTAGTAGTGTCTCCCCCTGCCAGAGCTTCAATGACACTTATTGCTCTTTAGGGGGGTGCCCCCTGACTGGCCATGGGGCGCGCTGGCCTGGCGCCCATAGGCCTGCCGCGGGGGATATGTGGGCTGTTGCTAAACTCGGACTAAGGTGGGGGGCCTCATGGCCCGAAGTATTGCCGGCATCGATGACCCGTTTTCCGGCCGGCGACGACCCGATTCCGGCC
>NC_084853.1:5230067-5232567 GCF_951802175.1 Populus nigra
GTTTGTTACAGGGCTAAAATCGTCAGGGGAAGAGCTGACGAAACAATGCTGGTTTGGATGCAGGGGGTAGTGTTGGAATCGGCAGCGCGGACAAAATCGGCAAAGTCGACAAAAAAGACTGTTGGTCTGGACATCGGGGCAGCGGCAGCCATGCCGACAGGGGGGGAAATCGGCAGCGCAGATTTGTGCAGCTGCAGGTTCGTCGGGGAAATCGGCAGCGCAGATTTTTCGATGAACATGGGCTGGAAGATGGACTGTCCAGGCCAGGCAGGGAAATACGTCAAGGGGACACGCTGACGAAACAGCGCTGGTTTAGACACGGTGGGTGCAGTGTTGGAATCGGCAGCGCCGACGAAATCGGCAAAGTCGGCAGAATCGGCAGCGGGTGCTGGCGATGAGTCTGGACGATTTATAGTCCAGGGCTTGATGGAAAAGACTGTTGGTCCAGACAATGGGGCAGTGGCAGCGCGGATTTGTGCAGCTGCAGGTTCGTCGGGGAAAATCGGCAGCGCAGATTTTTCGACGAACAGGGGCTGGACCGGCCGGGCCAGGCAGGAAAATTCGTCAGGGGGGCACGCTGACGAAAAGAGGGGCTGCGGAGTGGAAAATCGGCAGCGCAGATTTTTCGACGAACAGGGGCTGGACCGGCCGGGCCAGGCAGGAAAATTCGTCAGGGGGGCACGCTGACGAAAAGAGGGGCTGCCGCGTGGAAAATCGGCAGCGCAGATTTTTCGACGAACAGGGGCTGGACCGGCCGGGCCAGGCAGGAAAATTCGTCAGGGGGGCACGCTGACGAAAAGAGGGGCTGCCGCGTGGAAAATCGGCAGCGCAGATTTTTCGACGAACAGGGGCTGGACCGGCCGGGCCAGGCAGGAAAATTCGTCAGGGGGGCACGCTGACGAAAAGAGGGGCTGCCGCGTGGAAAATCGGCAGCGCAGATTTTTCGACGAACATTCGTCAGGGGGGCACGCTGACGAAAAGAGGGGCTGCCGCGTGGAAAATCGGCAGCGCAGATTTTTCGACGAACAGGGGCTGGACCGGCCGGGCCAGGCAGGAAAATTCGTCAGGGGGGCACGCTGACGAAAAGAGGGGCTGCCGCGTGGAAAATCGGCAGCGCAGATTTTTCGACGAACATTCGTCAGGGGGGCACGCTGACGAAAAGAGGGGCTGCCGCGTGGAAAATCGGCAGCGCAGATTTTTCGACGAACAGGGGCTGGATGCTGGACCGGCCGGGCCAGGCAGGAAAATTCGTCAGGGGGGCACGCTGACGAAAAGAGGGGCTGCCGCGTGGAAAATCGGCAGCGCAGATTTTTCGACGAACAGGGGCTGGACGCTGGACTGGGCCAGGCAGGAAAATTCGTCAGGGGGGCACGCTGACGAAAACAGGGGCTGCCGCGTGGAATGGCAGCCTACACGCAGATGCGAATTCGGCAGCGCACGATGGCTTGAGCAGGTCATGGGTTCGACTTGGCGCGATCTGAAACCTGGACGAGGGACTGTCGACGCTGGACGAGCCAGCGCGGTGGCCTGTCGTGCCCCGTTCAGGGGGGGCCTGCCGCGGAGACAGCCCTCGCGGGCTCGACAGCGCAGGCCAGCGTCCCCGACGTCGCTGGCCGCGGCAGGCGAGCTGCCGGGGTTCCCGCATTCCTACAAGAAAACGTCGTGCTTTCCACATGAAACCAATCCAGTAAAATCAGCCATATTTTTATGAGGCTGCCCACTGAATTTGGGGTCATTCCGGGCCGGTTCCTAGTTTTGCGGATTTACTCGATTTCTAATGGTAGGAAAATTAAAACAAATACTTCCCGACCTCGAAAAATTCTGGGAAAATTAATGAAGGTGGATTGGATTTTTGCCAACCTCTGTGCAAAATTTCAGCTCAAAATACCAAGAAATGAATTTTTTAGAGGGGGGGTGACAGCTGGGACCTAGTAGTGTCTCCCCCTGCCAGAGCTGCAATGACACTTATTGCTCTTTAGGGAGCCACCAGGCCGGCGCCCCTCAAAGACCACACGCGCGCGCGCGCCCGCCCGCGCTGGGCGCTGGGGCGCTGGGGCCTGAGGGCCTGGGGCCCTTGGGGGCCCTTGGGCGCTTAGGCGCGCGCGCGGCCCCCGCAGCCATGCCGCGCTGCGCGACGCGCGGACAGCCCCTGCTGGCTTGCTCTCTCGCCCGCGGGGGGGCTGCCTTCGGGCCCTGGCCCCCCGCGTTCTGGCCTGCCCCCCGCGTGGGAGAGGCTAGGCGCTGCAGGGGCCAGCCCGACGTCGCTGGCCGCGGCAGGCGAGCCGCCGGGGTTCCCGCATTCCTACAACAAAACGTCGTGCTTTCCACATGAAATCAATCCAGTAAAATCAGCCATATTTTTATGAGGCTGCCCACTGAATTTGGGGTCATTCCGAGCCGGTTCCTATTTTTTCCGATTTCCTCTATTTTTAATGGTAGGAAAATAAAAAAAAATACTTCCCGACCTCGAAAAATTCTGGAAAAATTAATAAAGTTGGAT
>NC_084853.1:5242567-5245067 GCF_951802175.1 Populus nigra
TCGGAAGAAGAGATCCATCCCCCCATCCTCGGCCAGCCAAAAACGCTCCAATTAATGGCCGGGTGAGATGACCCGGCGGCCCGCGACGCGTCATTCAAATCACTGCCCTATCGGCTACAACTGCTGATGGGTGGGATTAGAGGCCTGCCATGGTGGTGAGGGGCGGCGAGGACCGTGAAAGCTAGAGTTTTTCAGAGGCTGCCGGGAAAAAGGCCCCTCGGGTGGCGGGGTGCGAGGACCAGGCGCGTCATTCAATTCTCTTCCCTATCAACTTGGCTCCCGTTGGCGGGATTGGAGGCCTACTGTTTGTTACAGGGCTAAAATCGTCAGGGGAAGAGCTGACGAAACAATGCTGGTTTGGATGCAGGGGGTAGTGTTGGAATCGGCAGCGCGGACAAAATCGGCAAAGTCGACAAAAAAGACTGTTGGTCTGGACATCGGGGCAGCGGCAGCCATGCCGACAGGGGGGGAAATCGGCAGCGCAGATTTGTGCAGCTGCAGGTTCGTCGGGGAAATCGGCAGCGCAGATTTTTCGATGAACATGGGCTGGAAGATGGACTGTCCAGGCCAGGCAGGGAAATACGTCAAGGGGACACGCTGACGAAACAGCGCTGGTTTAGACACGGTGGGTGCAGTGTTGGAATCGGCAGCGCCGACGAAATCGGCAAAGTCGGCAGAATCGGCAGCGGGTGCTGGCGATGAGTCTGGACGATTTATAGTCCAGGGCTTGATGGAAAAGACTGTTGGTCCAGACAATGGGGCAGTGGCAGCGCGGATTTGTGCAGCTGCAGGTTCGTCGGGGAAAATCGGCAGCGCAGATTTTTCGACGAACAGGGGCTGGACCGGCCGGGCCAGGCAGGAAAATTCGTCAGGGGGGCACGCTGACGAAAAGAGGGGCTGCGGAGTGGAAAATCGGCAGCGCAGATTTTTCGACGAACAGGGGCTGGACCGGCCGGGCCAGGCAGGAAAATTCGTCAGGGGGGCACGCTGACGAAAAGAGGGGCTGCCGCGTGGAAAATCGGCAGCGCAGATTTTTCGACGAACAGGGGCTGGACCGGCCGGGCCAGGCAGGAAAATTCGTCAGGGGGGCACGCTGACGAAAAGAGGGGCTGCCGCGTGGAAAATCGGCAGCGCAGATTTTTCGACGAACAGGGGCTGGACCGGCCGGGCCAGGCAGGAAAATTCGTCAGGGGGGCACGCTGACGAAAAGAGGGGCTGCCGCGTGGAAAATCGGCAGCGCAGATTTTTCGACGAACATTCGTCAGGGGGGCACGCTGACGAAAAGAGGGGCTGCCGCGTGGAAAATCGGCAGCGCAGATTTTTCGACGAACAGGGGCTGGACCGGCCGGGCCAGGCAGGAAAATTCGTCAGGGGGGCACGCTGACGAAAAGAGGGGCTGCCGCGTGGAAAATCGGCAGCGCAGATTTTTCGACGAACATTCGTCAGGGGGGCACGCTGACGAAAAGAGGGGCTGCCGCGTGGAAAATCGGCAGCGCAGATTTTTCGACGAACATTCGTCAGGGGGGCACGCTGACGAAAAGAGGGGCTGCCGCGTGGAAAATCGGCAGCGCAGATTTTTCGACGAACAGGGGCTGGATGCTGGACCGGCCGGGCCAGGCAGGAAAATTCGTCAGGGGGGCACGCTGACGAAAAGAGGGGCTGCCGCGTGGAAAATCGGCAGCGCAGATTTTTCGACGAACAGGGGCTGGACGCTGGACTGGGCCAGGCAGGAAAATTCGTCAGGGGGGCACGCTGACGAAAACAGGGGCTGCCGCGTGGAATGGCAGCCTACACGCAGATGCGAATTCGGCAGCGCACGATGGCTTGAGCAGGTCATGGGTTCGACTTGGCGCGATCTGAAACCTGGACGAGGGACTGTCGACGCTGGACGAGCCAGCGCGGTGGCCTGTCGTGCCCCGTTCAGGGGGGGCCTGCCGCGGAGACAGCCCTCGCGGGCTCGACAGCGCAGGCCAGCGTCCCCGACGTCGCTGGCCGCGGCAGGCGAGCTGCCGGGGTTCCCGCATTCCTACAAGAAAACGTCGTGCTTTCCACATGAAACCAATCCAGTAAAATCAGCCATATTTTTATGAGGCTGCCCACTGAATTTGGGGTCATTCCGGGCCGGTTCCTAGTTTTGCGGATTTACTCGATTTCTAATGGTAGGAAAATTAAAACAAATACTTCCCGACCTCGAAAAATTCTGGGAAAATTAATGAAGGTGGATTGGATTTTTGCCAACCTCTGTGCAAAATTTCAGCTCAAAATACCAAGAAATGAATTTTTTAGAGGGGGGGTGACAGCTGGGACCTAGTAGTGTCTCCCCCTGCCAGAGCTGCAATGACACTTATTGCTCTTTAGGGAGCCACCAGGCCGGCGCCCCTCAAAGACCACACGCGCGCGCGCGCCCGCCCGCGCTGGGCGCTGGGGCGCTGGGGCCTGAGGGCCTGGGGCCCTTGGGGGCCCTTGGGCGCTTGGGCGCGCGCGCGGCCCCCGCAGCCAT
>NC_084853.1:5255067-5257567 GCF_951802175.1 Populus nigra
ATCGGCAAAGTCGGCAGAATCGGCAGCGCAGATTTTTCGACGAACACGGGCTGGACGGTGGACTGTCCAGGCCAGGCAGGAAAATTCGTCGAGGGGACACGCTGACGAAACAGCGCTGGTTCAGACACGGTGGGCGCAGTGTTGGAATCGGCAGCGCCGAGAAAATCGGCAAAGTCGGCAGAATCGGCAGCAGGTGCTGGCGATGAGTCAGGACGGACTGGATAGTCCAAGGCTCGATGAGAAAGACCGCTGGTTTAGACACTGGGGCAGTGGCAGCCCGCGGGGCAGTGTCGGCAGATTCGGCAGCAGTGTCTGCCGATTCGGCAGCGTTGGCTTGTTGGCGCGGGGGGCCGATGCGAGTGGGGACTTGGGCAGCGGGCAGTGAAAGCAAGAGTTTCCCCGATGCTGCCGGGAAAAACGCTCCCCGGGATGGCCGGGTGAGATGACCCGGCGGCCCGCGACGGGTCATTCAATTCCATGCCCCGTCAACATAACTCCCGATGTACTGTTTGCTTTTTCGGAAGAAGAGATCCATCCCCCCATCCTCGGCCAGCCAAAAACGCTCCAATTAATGGCCGGGTGAGATGACCCGGCGGCCCGCGACGCGTCATTCAAATCACTGCCCTATCGGCTACAACTGCTGATGGGTGGGATTAGAGGCCTGCCATGGTGGTGAGGGGCGGCGAGGACCGTGAAAGCTAGAGTTTTTCAGAGGCTGCCGGGAAAAAGGCCCCTCGGGTGGCGGGGTGCGAGGACCAGGCGCGTCATTCAATTCTCTTCCCTATCAACTTGGCTCCCGTTGGCGGGATTGGAGGCCTACTGTTTGTTACAGGGCTAAAATCGTCAGGGGAAGAGCTGACGAAACAATGCTGGTTTGGATGCAGGGGGTAGTGTTGGAATCGGCAGCGCGGACAAAATCGGCAAAGTCGACAAAAAAGACTGTTGGTCTGGACATCGGGGCAGCGGCAGCCATGCCGACAGGGGGGGAAATCGGCAGCGCAGATTTGTGCAGCTGCAGGTTCGTCGGGGAAATCGGCAGCGCAGATTTTTCGATGAACATGGGCTGGAAGATGGACTGTCCAGGCCAGGCAGGGAAATACGTCAAGGGGACACGCTGACGAAACAGCGCTGGTTTAGACACGGTGGGTGCAGTGTTGGAATCGGCAGCGCCGACGAAATCGGCAAAGTCGGCAGAATCGGCAGCGGGTGCTGGCGATGAGTCTGGACGATTTATAGTCCAGGGCTTGATGGAAAAGACTGTTGGTCCAGACAATGGGGCAGTGGCAGCGCGGATTTGTGCAGCTGCAGGTTCGTCGGGGAAAATCGGCAGCGCAGATTTTTCGACGAACAGGGGCTGGACCGGCCGGGCCAGGCAGGAAAATTCGTCAGGGGGGCACGCTGACGAAAAGAGGGGCTGCGGAGTGGAAAATCGGCAGCGCAGATTTTTCGACGAACAGGGGCTGGACCGGCCGGGCCAGGCAGGAAAATTCGTCAGGGGGGCACGCTGACGAAAAGAGGGGCTGCCGCGTGGAAAATCGGCAGCGCAGATTTTTCGACGAACAGGGGCTGGACCGGCCGGGCCAGGCAGGAAAATTCGTCAGGGGGGCACGCTGACGAAAAGAGGGGCTGCCGCGTGGAAAATCGGCAGCGCAGATTTTTCGACGAACAGGGGCTGGACCGGCCGGGCCAGGCAGGAAAATTCGTCAGGGGGGCACGCTGACGAAAAGAGGGGCTGCCGCGTGGAAAATCGGCAGCGCAGATTTTTCGACGAACATTCGTCAGGGGGGCACGCTGACGAAAAGAGGGGCTGCCGCGTGGAAAATCGGCAGCGCAGATTTTTCGACGAACAGGGGCTGGACCGGCCGGGCCAGGCAGGAAAATTCGTCAGGGGGGCACGCTGACGAAAAGAGGGGCTGCCGCGTGGAAAATCGGCAGCGCAGATTTTTCGACGAACATTCGTCAGGGGGGCACGCTGACGAAAAGAGGGGCTGCCGCGTGGAAAATCGGCAGCGCAGATTTTTCGACGAACAGGGGCTGGATGCTGGACCGGCCGGGCCAGGCAGGAAAATTCGTCAGGGGGGCACGCTGACGAAAAGAGGGGCTGCCGCGTGGAAAATCGGCAGCGCAGATTTTTCGACGAACAGGGGCTGGACGCTGGACTGGGCCAGGCAGGAAAATTCGTCAGGGGGGCACGCTGACGAAAACAGGGGCTGCCGCGTGGAATGGCAGCCTACACGCAGATGCGAATTCGGCAGCGCACGATGGCTTGAGCAGGTCATGGGTTCGACTTGGCGCGATCTGAAACCTGGACGAGGGACTGTCGACGCTGGACGAGCCAGCGCGGTGGCCTGTCGTGC
The DNA here is from genome assembly GCF_951802175.1 of Populus nigra. Lineage (NCBI taxonomy): Eukaryota > Viridiplantae > Streptophyta > Magnoliopsida > Malpighiales > Salicaceae > Populus > Populus nigra. The sequence goes on from NC_084853.1 coordinate 5,257,425, forward strand.
CCCGTTCAGGGGGGGCCTGCCGCGGAGACAGCCCTCGCGGGCTCGACAGCGCAGGCCAGCGTCCCCGACGTCGCTGGCCGCGGCAGGCGAGCTGCCGGGGTTCCCGCATTCCTACAAGAAAACGTCGTGCTTTCCACATGAAA
>NC_084853.1:5267567-5272567 GCF_951802175.1 Populus nigra
AATCGGCAGCGGGTGCTGGCGATGGGTCTGGACGGGCTGGATAGTCCAAGGCTCGACGAGAAAGACTGCTGGTTTAGACACTGGGGCAGTGGCAGCCCGCGGGACAGTGTCGGCAGATTCGGCAGCGCAGATTTGTGCGGCTGCAGGTTCGTCGGGGAAAATCGGCAGCGCAGATTTTGCGACGAACATGGGCTGGGCGATGGACTGTCCAGGCCAGGCAGGAAAATTTGTCGAGGGGACACGCTGACGAAACAGCGCTGGTTCAGGCACGGCGGGCAGTGTTGGAATCGGCAGCGCCGACGAAATCGGCAAAGTCGGCAGAATCGGCAGCGCAGATTTTTCGACGAACACGGGCTGGACGGTGGACTGTCCAGGCCAGGCAGGAAAATTCGTCGAGGGGACACGCTGACGAAACAGCGCTGGTTCAGACACGGTGGGCGCAGTGTTGGAATCGGCAGCGCCGAGAAAATCGGCAAAGTCGGCAGAATCGGCAGCAGGTGCTGGCGATGAGTCAGGACGGACTGGATAGTCCAAGGCTCGATGAGAAAGACCGCTGGTTTAGACACTGGGGCAGTGGCAGCCCGCGGGGCAGTGTCGGCAGATTCGGCAGCAGTGTCTGCCGATTCGGCAGCGTTGGCTTGTTGGCGCGGGGGGCCGATGCGAGTGGGGACTTGGGCAGCGGGCAGTGAAAGCAAGAGTTTCCCCGATGCTGCCGGGGAAAACGCTCCCCGGGATGGCCGGGTGAGATGACCCGGCGGCCCGCGACGGGTCATTCAATTCCATGCCCCGTCAACATAACTCCCGATGTACTGTTTGCTTTTTCGGAAGAAGAGATCCATCCCCCCATCCTCGGCCAGCCAAAAACGCTCCAATTAATGGCCGGGTGAGATGACCCGGCGGCCCGCGACGCGTCATTCAAATCACTGCCCTATCGGCTACAACTGCTGATGGGTGGGATTAGAGGCCTGCCATGGTGGTGAGGGGCGGCGAGGACCGTGAAAGCTAGAGTTTTTCAGAGGCTGCCGGGAAAAAGGCCCCTCGGGTGGCGGGGTGCGAGGACCAGGCGCGTCATTCAATTCTCTTCCCTATCAACTTGGCTCCCGTTGGCGGGATTGGAGGCCTACTGTTTGTTACAGGGCTAAAATCGTCAGGGGAAGAGCTGACGAAACAATGCTGGTTTGGATGCAGGGGGTAGTGTTGGAATCGGCAGCGCGGACAAAATCGGCAAAGTCGACAAAAAAGACTGTTGGTCTGGACATCGGGGCAGCGGCAGCCATGCCGACAGGGGGGGAAATCGGCAGCGCAGATTTGTGCAGCTGCAGGTTCGTCGGGGAAATCGGCAGCGCAGATTTTTCGATGAACATGGGCTGGAAGATGGACTGTCCAGGCCAGGCAGGGAAATACGTCAAGGGGACACGCTGACGAAACAGCGCTGGTTTAGACACGGTGGGTGCAGTGTTGGAATCGGCAGCGCCGACGAAATCGGCAAAGTCGGCAGAATCGGCAGCGGGTGCTGGCGATGAGTCTGGACGATTTATAGTCCAGGGCTTGATGGAAAAGACTGTTGGTCCAGACAATGGGGCAGTGGCAGCGCGGATTTGTGCAGCTGCAGGTTCGTCGGGGAAAATCGGCAGCGCAGATTTTTCGACGAACAGGGGCTGGACCGGCCGGGCCAGGCAGGAAAATTCGTCAGGGGGGCACGCTGACGAAAAGAGGGGCTGCGGAGTGGAAAATCGGCAGCGCAGATTTTTCGACGAACAGGGGCTGGACCGGCCGGGCCAGGCAGGAAAATTCGTCAGGGGGGCACGCTGACGAAAAGAGGGGCTGCCGCGTGGAAAATCGGCAGCGCAGATTTTTCGACGAACAGGGGCTGGACCGGCCGGGCCAGGCAGGAAAATTCGTCAGGGGGGCACGCTGACGAAAAGAGGGGCTGCCGCGTGGAAAATCGGCAGCGCAGATTTTTCGACGAACAGGGGCTGGACCGGCCGGGCCAGGCAGGAAAATTCGTCAGGGGGGCACGCTGACGAAAAGAGGGGCTGCCGCGTGGAAAATCGGCAGCGCAGATTTTTCGACGAACATTCGTCAGGGGGGCACGCTGACGAAAAGAGGGGCTGCCGCGTGGAAAATCGGCAGCGCAGATTTTTCGACGAACAGGGGCTGGACCGGCCGGGCCAGGCAGGAAAATTCGTCAGGGGGGCACGCTGACGAAAAGAGGGGCTGCCGCGTGGAAAATCGGCAGCGCAGATTTTTCGACGAACATTCGTCAGGGGGGCACGCTGACGAAAAGAGGGGCTGCCGCGTGGAAAATCGGCAGCGCAGATTTTTCGACGAACATTCGTCAGGGGGGCACGCTGACGAAAAGAGGGGCTGCCGCGTGGAAAATCGGCAGCGCAGATTTTTCGACGAACAGGGGCTGGATGCTGGACCGGCCGGGCCAGGCAGGAAAATTCGTCAGGGGGGCACGCTGACGAAAAGAGGGGCTGCCGCGTGGAAAATCGGCAGCGCAGATTTTTCGACGAACAGGGGCTGGACGCTGGACTGGGCCAGGCAGGAAAATTCGTCAGGGGGGCACGCTGACGAAAACAGGGGCTGCCGCGTGGAATGGCAGCCTACACGCAGATGCGAATTCGGCAGCGCACGATGGCTTGAGCAGGTCATGGGTTCGACTTGGCGCGATCTGAAACCTGGACGAGGGACTGTCGACGCTGGACGAGCCAGCGCGGTGGCCTGTCGTGCCCCGTTCAGGGGGGGCCTGCCGCGGAGACAGCCCTCGCGGGCTCGACAGCGCAGGCCAGCGTCCCCGACGTCGCTGGCCGCGGCAGGCGAGCTGCCGGGGTTCCCGCATTCCTACAAGAAAACGTCGTGCTTTCCACATGAAACCAATCCAGTAAAATCAGCCATATTTTTATGAGGCTGCCCACTGAATTTGGGGTCATTCCGGGCCGGTTCCTAGTTTTGCGGATTTACTCGATTTCTAATGGTAGGAAAATTAAAACAAATACTTCCCGACCTCGAAAAATTCTGGGAAAATTAATGAAGGTGGATTGGATTTTTGCCAACCTCTGTGCAAAATTTCAGCTCAAAATACCAAGAAATGAATTTTTTAGAGGGGGGGTGACAGCTGGGACCTAGTAGTGTCTCCCCCTGCCAGAGCTGCAATGACACTTATTGCTCTTTAGGGAGCCACCAGGCCGGCGCCCCTCAAAGACCACACGCGCGCGCGCGCCCGCCCGCGCTGGGCGCTGGGGCGCTGGGGCCTGAGGGCCTGGGGCCCTTGGGGGCCCATGGGCGCTTGGGCGCGCGCGCGCGGCCCCCGCAGCCATGCCGCGCTGCGCGACGCGCGGACAGCCCCTGCTGGCTTGCTCTCTCGCCCGCGGGGGGGCTGCCTTCGGGCCCTGGCCCCCCGCGTTCTGGCCTGCCCCCTGCGTGGGAGAGGCTAGGCGCTGCAGGGGCCAGCCCGACGTCGCTGGCCGCGGCAGGCGACAGCCCGACATCGCTGGCCGCGGCAGGGGCCAGCCCGACGTCGCTGGCCGCGGCAGGCGACAGCCCCTGCTGGCTTGCTCTCTCGCCCGCGGGGGGGCTGCCTTCGGGCCCTGGCCCCCCGCGTTCTGGCCTGCCCCCCGCGTGGGAGAGGCTAGGCGCTGCAGGGGCCAGCCCGACGTCGCTGGCCGCGGCAGGCGACAGCCCCTGCTGGCTTGCTCTCTCGCCCGCGGGGGGGCTGCCTTCGGGCCCTGGCCCCCCGCGTTCTGGCCTGCCCCCCGCGTGGGAGAGGCTAGGCGCTGCAGGGGCCAGCCCGACGTCGCTGGCCGCGGCAGGCGAGCCGCCGGGGTTCCCGCATTCCTACAACAAAACGTCGTGCTTTCCACATGAAATCAATCCAGTAAAATCAGCCATATTTTTATGAGGCTGCCCACTGAATTTGGGGTCATTCCGAGCCGGTTCCTATTTTTTCCGATTTCCTCGATTTTTAATGGTAGGAAAATAAAAAAAAATACTTCCCGACCTCGAAAAATTCTGGAAAAATTAATAAAGTTGGATTGGATTTTTGCCAACCTCTGTGCAAAATTTCAGCTCAAAATACCAAGAAATGAATTTTTTAGAGGGGGGGTGACAGCTGGGACCTAGTAGTGTCTCCCCCTGCCAGAGCTTCAATGACACTTATTGCTCTTTAGGGGGGTGCCCCCTGACTGGCCATGGGGCGCGCTGGCCTGGCGCCCATAGGCCTGCCGCGGGGGATATGTGGGCTGTTGCTAAACTCGGACTAAGGTGGGGGGCCTCATGGCCCGAAGTATTGCCGGCATCGATGACCCGTTTTCCGGCCGGCGACGACCCGATTCCGGCCACCGTCTTCGGGACCCGCTCCAAGCCGTCGGGCGCGTTGGGGCTGCTTATCCGCGGCGTGGGCGTGGCATTCATTTGCCGTGCTTGTGCCAAGGTGCTGGCAGCTGCTGCGCGGCTGTCTGCTTGCCGCGACGTCACGGCGGCGGTGGCCGCTGCCCCTGCTCGCAAGTCGGAGGCCTGGCCGACGTGGCTGGTGCGGACCGCCGAGCTTGGGGATTGCGAGGAGAGCTCTACGCTGGCGTGGGCGCGGCATTAAATTGCCGTGCGCGCGCCCATGCGTTGGCTCTCCTCGCAATCCCCGACCTCGTGGCGTGACGTGCCCGCTGCCGAGGCCTGGCCTCCGTCTTGCGAGCCGGGGCTGACAGCCCCCCGCATGATTGTCCCTGTCGTTCCCCCCCGCGGCCTGTCCCTTGTCCCTTCGAGATCCTTCGCCTCCGGCTGCGGTGGCAGCTGCCCGTGCTCGCAAGATGGAGGCCTGGCCGACGCGGCTGGTGCGGACCGCCGAGCTTGGGGATTGCGAGGAGAGCTCTGCGCTGGCGTGGGCGTGGCATTAAATTGCCGTGCGCGCGCCCATGCGTTGGCTCTCCTCGCAATCCCCGACCTCGTGGCGTGACGTGCCCGCTGCCGAGGCCTGGCCTCCGTCTTGCGAGCCGGGGCTG
>NC_084853.1:5282567-5285067 GCF_951802175.1 Populus nigra
GCAAAGTCGGCAGAATCGGCAGCGGGTGCTGGCGATGAGTCTGGACGATTTATAGTCCAGGGCTTGATGGAAAAGACTGTTGGTCCAGACAATGGGGCAGTGGCAGCGCGGATTTGTGCAGCTGCAGGTTCGTCGGGGAAAATCGGCAGCGCAGATTTTTCGACGAACAGGGGCTGGACCGGCCGGGCCAGGCAGGAAAATTCGTCAGGGGGGCACGCTGACGAAAAGAGGGGCTGCGGAGTGGAAAATCGGCAGCGCAGATTTTTCGACGAACAGGGGCTGGACCGGCCGGGCCAGGCAGGAAAATTCGTCAGGGGGGCACGCTGACGAAAAGAGGGGCTGCCGCGTGGAAAATCGGCAGCGCAGATTTTTCGACGAACAGGGGCTGGACCGGCCGGGCCAGGCAGGAAAATTCGTCAGGGGGGCACGCTGACGAAAAGAGGGGCTGCCGCGTGGAAAATCGGCAGCGCAGATTTTTCGACGAACAGGGGCTGGACCGGCCGGGCCAGGCAGGAAAATTCGTCAGGGGGGCACGCTGACGAAAAGAGGGGCTGCCGCGTGGAAAATCGGCAGCGCAGATTTTTCGACGAACATTCGTCAGGGGGGCACGCTGACGAAAAGAGGGGCTGCCGCGTGGAAAATCGGCAGCGCAGATTTTTCGACGAACAGGGGCTGGACCGGCCGGGCCAGGCAGGAAAATTCGTCAGGGGGGCACGCTGACGAAAAGAGGGGCTGCCGCGTGGAAAATCGGCAGCGCAGATTTTTCGACGAACATTCGTCAGGGGGGCACGCTGACGAAAAGAGGGGCTGCCGCGTGGAAAATCGGCAGCGCAGATTTTTCGACGAACATTCGTCAGGGGGGCACGCTGACGAAAAGAGGGGCTGCCGCGTGGAAAATCGGCAGCGCAGATTTTTCGACGAACAGGGGCTGGATGCTGGACCGGCCGGGCCAGGCAGGAAAATTCGTCAGGGGGGCACGCTGACGAAAAGAGGGGCTGCCGCGTGGAAAATCGGCAGCGCAGATTTTTCGACGAACAGGGGCTGGACGCTGGACTGGGCCAGGCAGGAAAATTCGTCAGGGGGGCACGCTGACGAAAACAGGGGCTGCCGCGTGGAATGGCAGCCTACACGCAGATGCGAATTCGGCAGCGCACGATGGCTTGAGCAGGTCATGGGTTCGACTTGGCGCGATCTGAAACCTGGACGAGGGACTGTCGACGCTGGACGAGCCAGCGCGGTGGCCTGTCGTGCCCCGTTCAGGGGGGGCCTGCCGCGGAGACAGCCCTCGCGGGCTCGACAGCGCAGGCCAGCGTCCCCGACGTCGCTGGCCGCGGCAGGCGAGCTGCCGGGGTTCCCGCATTCCTACAAGAAAACGTCGTGCTTTCCACATGAAACCAATCCAGTAAAATCAGCCATATTTTTATGAGGCTGCCCACTGAATTTGGGGTCATTCCGGGCCGGTTCCTAGTTTTGCGGATTTACTCGATTTCTAATGGTAGGAAAATTAAAACAAATACTTCCCGACCTCGAAAAATTCTGGGAAAATTAATGAAGGTGGATTGGATTTTTGCCAACCTCTGTGCAAAATTTCAGCTCAAAATACCAAGAAATGAATTTTTTAGAGGGGGGGTGACAGCTGGGACCTAGTAGTGTCTCCCCCTGCCAGAGCTGCAATGACACTTATTGCTCTTTAGGGAGCCACCAGGCCGGCGCCCCTCAAAGACCACACGCGCGCGCGCGCCCGCCCGCGCTGGGCGCTGGGGCGCTGGGGCCTGAGGGCCTGGGGCCCTTGGGGGCCCTTGGGCGCTTGGGCGCGCGCGCGCGGCCCCCGCAGCCATGCCGCGCTGCGCGACGCGCGGACAGCCCCTGCTGGCTTGCTCTCTCGCCCGCGGGGGGGCTGCCTTCGGGCCCTGGCCCCCCGCGTTCTGGCCTGCCCCCCGCGTGGGAGAGGCTAGGCGCTGCAGGGGCCAGCCCGACGTCGCTGGCCGCGGCAGGCGACAGCCCCTGCTGGCTTGCTCTCTCGCCCGCGGGGGGGCTGCCTTCGGGCCCTGGCCCCCCGCGTTCTGGCCTGCCCCCCGCGTGGGAGAGGCTAGGCGCTGCAGGGGCCAGCCCGACGTCGCTGGCCGCGGCAGGCGACAGCCCCTGCTGGCTTGCTCTCTCGCCCGCGGGGGGGCAGCCTTCGGGCCCTGGCCCCCCGCGTTCTGGCCTGCCCCCCGCGTGGGAGAGGCTAGGCGCTGCAGGGGCCAGCCCGACGTCGCTGGCCGCGGCAGGCGAGCCGCCGGGGTTCCCGCATTCCTACAACAAAACGTCGTGCTTTCCACATGAAATCAATCCAGTAAAATCAGCCATATTTTTATGAGGCTGCCCACTGAATTTGGGGTCATTCCGAGCCGGTTCCTATTTTTTCCGATTTCCTCGATTTTTAATGGTAGGAAAATAAAAAAAAATACTTCCCGACCTCGAAAAATTCTGGAAAAATTAATAAAGTTGGATTGGATTT
>NC_084853.1:5295067-5297567 GCF_951802175.1 Populus nigra
TCCTCGGCCAGCCAAAAACGCTCCAATTAATGGCCGGGTGAGATGACCCGGCGGCCCGCGACGCGTCATTCAAATCACTGCCCTATCGGCTACAACTGCTGATGGGTGGGATTAGAGGCCTGCCATGGTGGTGAGGGGCGGCGAGGACCGTGAAAGCTAGAGTTTTTCAGAGGCTGCCGGGAAAAAGGCCCCTCGGGTGGCGGGGTGCGAGGACCAGGCGCGTCATTCAATTCTCTTCCCTATCAACTTGGCTCCCGTTGGCGGGATTGGAGGCCTACTGTTTGTTACAGGGCTAAAATCGTCAGGGGAAGAGCTGACGAAACAATGCTGGTTTGGATGCAGGGGGTAGTGTTGGAATCGGCAGCGCGGACAAAATCGGCAAAGTCGACAAAAAAGACTGTTGGTCTGGACATCGGGGCAGCGGCAGCCATGCCGACAGGGGGGGAAATCGGCAGCGCAGATTTGTGCAGCTGCAGGTTCGTCGGGGAAATCGGCAGCGCAGATTTTTCGATGAACATGGGCTGGAAGATGGACTGTCCAGGCCAGGCAGGGAAATACGTCAAGGGGACACGCTGACGAAACAGCGCTGGTTTAGACACGGTGGGTGCAGTGTTGGAATCGGCAGCGCCGACGAAATCGGCAAAGTCGGCAGAATCGGCAGCGGGTGCTGGCGATGAGTCTGGACGATTTATAGTCCAGGGCTTGATGGAAAAGACTGTTGGTCCAGACAATGGGGCAGTGGCAGCGCGGATTTGTGCAGCTGCAGGTTCGTCGGGGAAAATCGGCAGCGCAGATTTTTCGACGAACAGGGGCTGGACCGGCCGGGCCAGGCAGGAAAATTCGTCAGGGGGGCACGCTGACGAAAAGAGGGGCTGCGGAGTGGAAAATCGGCAGCGCAGATTTTTCGACGAACAGGGGCTGGACCGGCCGGGCCAGGCAGGAAAATTCGTCAGGGGGGCACGCTGACGAAAAGAGGGGCTGCCGCGTGGAAAATCGGCAGCGCAGATTTTTCGACGAACATTCGTCAGGGGGGCACGCTGACGAAAAGAGGGGCTGCCGCGTGGAAAATCGGCAGCGCAGATTTTTCGACGAACAGGGGCTGGACCGGCCGGGCCAGGCAGGAAAATTCGTCAGGGGGGCACGCTGACGAAAAGAGGGGCTGCCGCGTGGAAAATCGGCAGCGCAGATTTTTCGACGAACATTCGTCAGGGGGGCACGCTGACGAAAAGAGGGGCTGCCGCGTGGAAAATCGGCAGCGCAGATTTTTCGACGAACAGGGGCTGGATGCTGGACCGGCCGGGCCAGGCAGGAAAATTCGTCAGGGGGGCACGCTGACGAAAAGAGGGGCTGCCGCGTGGAAAATCGGCAGCGCAGATTTTTCGACGAACAGGGGCTGGACGCTGGACTGGGCCAGGCAGGAAAATTCGTCAGGGGGGCACGCTGACGAAAACAGGGGCTGCCGCGTGGAATGGCAGCCTACACGCAGATGCGAATTCGGCAGCGCACGATGGCTTGAGCAGGTCATGGGTTCGACTTGGCGCGATCTGAAACCTGGACGAGGGACTGTCGACGCTGGACGAGCCAGCGCGGTGGCCTGTCGTGCCCCGTTCAGGGGGGGCCTGCCGCGGAGACAGCCCTCGCGGGCTCGACAGCGCAGGCCAGCGTCCCCGACGTCGCTGGCCGCGGCAGGCGAGCTGCCGGGGTTCCCGCATTCCTACAAGAAAACGTCGTGCTTTCCACATGAAACCAATCCAGTAAAATCAGCCATATTTTTATGAGGCTGCCCACTGAATTTGGGGTCATTCCGGGCCGGTTCCTAGTTTTGCGGATTTACTCGATTTCTAATGGTAGGAAAATTAAAACAAATACTTCCCGACCTCGAAAAATTCTGGGAAAATTAATGAAGGTGGATTGGATTTTTGCCAACCTCTGTGCAAAATTTCAGCTCAAAATACCAAGAAATGAATTTTTTAGAGGGGGGGTGACAGCTGGGACCTAGTAGTGTCTCCCCCTGCCAGAGCTGCAATGACACTTATTGCTCTTTAGGGAGCCACCAGGCCGGCGCCCCTCAAAGACCACACGCGCGCGCGCGCCCGCCCGCGCTGGGCGCTGGGGCGCTGGGGCCTGAGGGCCTGGGGCCCTTGGGGGCCCATGGGCGCTTGGGCGCGCGCGCGCGGCCCCCGCAGCCATGCCGCGCTGCGCGACGCGCGGACAGCCCCTGCTGGCTTGCTCTCTCGCCCGCGGGGGGGCTGCCTTCGGGCCCTGGCCCCCCGCGTTCTGGCCTGCCCCCTGCGTGGGAGAGGCTAGGCGCTGCAGGGGCCAGCCCGACGTCGCTGGCCGCGGCAGGCGACAGCCCGACATCGCTGGCCGCGGCAGGGGCCAGCCCGACGTCGCTGGCCGCGGCAGGCGACAGCCCCTGCTGGCTTGCTCTCTCGCCCGCGGGGGGGCTGCCTTCGGGCCCTGGCCCCCCGCGTTCTGGCCTGCCCCCCGCGTGGGAGAG